>NC_092269.1:23566991-23707112 GCF_036320965.1 Panulirus ornatus
GCTAATAGCCTAGCGGTAGCATTCCCGCCATTGGCACAGGGGTCCCGGGTTCGACCCTGGCAGTTAGAGGTTTGCATGATATCATTTATTTTTTGCTTTTTATTTATTTTGCTTTGTCGCTGTCTCCCGCGTTTGCGAGGTAGCGCAAGGAAGCAGAAGAAAGAAATGGCCCAACCCACCCCCATACACATGTATATACACACACGTCCACACACGCAAATATACATACCTTTACATCTCAATGTACACATATATATACACACTCAGACACATACATATATACCCATGCACACAATTCACACTGTCTGCCTTTATTCATTCCCATCGCCACCTCACCACACATGGAATACCATCCCCCTCCCCCCTCATGTGTGCGGGGTAGCGCTAGGAAAAGACAACAAAGGCCCCATTCGTTCACACTCAGTCTCTAGCTGTCATGCAATAATGCCCGAAACCACAGCTCCCTTTCCACATCCAGGCCCCACACAGCTTTCCAGGGTTTACCCCAGACGCTTCACATGCCCTGATTCAATCCACTGACAGCACGTCAACCCCGGTATACCACATCGATCCAATACACTCTATTCCTTGCCTGCCTTTCACCCTCCTGCATGTTCAGGCCCCGATCACACAAAATCTTTTTCACTCCATCTTTCCACCTTCAATTTGGTCTCCCACTTCTCCTCGTTCCCTCCACCTCCGACACATATATCCTCTTGGTCAATCTTTCCTCACTTATTCTCTCCATGTGCCCAAACCATTTCAAAACACCCTCTTCTGCTCTCTCAACCACGCTCTTTTTATTTCCACACATCTCTCTTACCCTAACATTACTTACTCGATCAAACCACCTCACACCACACATTGTCCTCAAACATCTCATTTGCAGCACATCCACCCTCCTGCGCACAACTCTATCCATAGCCCACGCCTCGCAACCATACAACATTGTTGGAACCACTATTCCTTCAAACATACCCATTTTTGCTTTCCGAGATAATGTTCTCGACTTCCACACATTCTTCAAGGCTCCCAGGATTTTCGCCCCCTCCCCCACCCTATGATTCACTTCCGCTTCCATGGTTCCATCCGCTGCCAGATCCACTCCCAATTTACTTCCTCCAGTTTTTCTCCATTCAAACTTACCTCCCAATTGACTTGACCCTCAACCCTACTGTACCTAATAACCTTGCTCTTATTCACATTTACTCTTAACTTTCTTCTTTCACACACTTCACTAAACTCAGTCACCAGCTTCTGCAGTTTCTCACATGAATCAGCCACCAGCGCTGTATCATCACTTTCCAAGCTCTCTCATCCACAACAGACTTCATTCTTGCCCCTCTTTCCAAAACTCTTGCATTCACCTCCCTAGCAACCCCATCCATGAACAAATTAAACAACCATGGAGACATCACACACCCCTGCCGCAAACCTACATTCACTGAGAACCAATCACTTTCCTCTCTTCCTACACGTACACATGCCTTACATCCTTGATAAAAAACTTTTCACTGCTTCTAACAACTTGCCTCCCACACTATATATTCTTAATACCTTCCACAGAGCATCTCTATCAACTCTATCATATGCCTTCTCCAGATCCATAAATGCTACATACAAATCCATTTGCTTTTCTATGTATTTCTCACATACATTCTTCAAAGCAAACACCTGATCCACACATCCTCTACCACTTCTGAAACCACACTGCTCTTCCCCAATCTGATGATCTGTACATGCCTTCACCCTCTCAGTCAATACCCTCCCTTATAATTTCCTAGGAATACTCAACAAACTTATACCTCTGTAATTTGAGCACTCACTCTTATCCCCTTTGCCTTTGTACAATGGCACTATGCACGCATTCCGCCAATCCTCAGGCACCTCACCATGAGTCATACATACATTAAATAACCTTACCAACCAGTCAATAATACAGTCACCCCCTTTTTTAATAAATTCCACTGCAATACCATCCAAACCTGCTGCCTTGCCGGCTTTCATCATCCGCAAAGCTTTTACTACCTCCTCTCTGTTTACCAAATCATTTTCCCTAACCCTCTCACTTTGCACACCACCTCGACCCAAGCACCCTATATCTGCCACTCTGTCATCAGACACATTCAACAAACCTTCAAAATACTCACTCCATCTCCTTCTCACATCACCCCTACTTGTTATCACCTCTCCATTAGCGCCCTTCACTGAAGTTCCTATTTGCTCCCTTGTCTTACGCACTTTATATACCTCCTTCCAGAACATCTTTTATTCTCCCTAAAATTTAATGATACTCTCTCACCTCAACTCTCATTTGCACTCTTTTTCACCTCTTGCACCTTTCTCTTGACCTCCTGTCTCTTTCTTTTATACATCTCCCACTCAATTGCATTTTTTCCCTGCAAAATGATATGATATATATATATATATATATATATATATATATATATATATATATATATATATATATATATATATATATATATATATATATATATATATATACATATATATATATGTATATAAATATACTTGATCATCGGCAGGTGGACAGCAGCAACGAGGTATTAGGTATGCGGCATCTTCTGGTTCCCTTCTACCTGTTAGTGCTGGGTTGCACCATCGCCAGCCTCACTCTGATGACCGAGTACCTCATCCATCGCTTCTCCAAACATCCTAGTACAGTAGTAATAGATGGCCGAGGGATCTGGAAAAGCTGGAAGAAAAATGAAAGCGAGGCAGGACTGCGCTACACCTAAAATCAGATACCTACTATGAATGGGCAATTGAAAGTCAACTGTTAATCTGTCATCATTAAGACATGCATGAGTTTGAAAGTAGTTATTTGCCTAAACATCACTATTCTATGTACTATTATGTAGCTGCACTGTGCTCCACGTACGAAATTATGCCAAAGGATTGTACGTAGTCCCGGCGTGTTTTATATAAACAGTGACGACTTTACTGTAAAGTGTCCTACTTCTGAATATAGATCTCCTGGACCATTTAAGGGAACATATCTTAGAATTGTGTCTTATGATGACTGAAGTCACAGCCATATGTTTGGTTGTATAGACTATTTGTGGCTCCTAACAAAAATAAATATCATTTCATCTTAATGATCTTTTTGTCCTGTCCTCGTCATAATTATCAACGTTTAGTAACTAAACATCCTTATTAACACCTACAAGGGATTTCTTGTTCTCTTGTGCCAAAAGTTCGTTTCACTACTTCACTCTGCAGAAAATGTATTCTTTGCTAGATATTTAGTTTCTGAACTGCAGCCGGGTCTCTGGACGTGTGTCTGTGGCCAAGCAATGGACCTTTGTCCTTCGCGTGAGGTCGGTCCGTGCTCACGTTTCCTACAACAGCGTTGGGTCACTCTCGCCAGAGGCACGTCCTTGATACCAAAACTTCTCGACTCACACAACTTGCACGTCCTACACAAGTTTCACCCTTCGCCTCACACAAGCTGCACTTATCGCCTCTTACAAGCTGCCCTGTTGGAATCGAATTTATCGGTGTTTCTTGTAGACACATTATTGGCTCATTATCCTCACAGGTGCGAGCTATGCACTCATTATATAGACATCTTTTGTAGCAAATCGAGGCGCTAGCTTGAAATCACTTAAAATCACTTGAAATCACGATGGGTTGCCAAGGCGATCGTTTCAGTTTCCCTGTATAATTACTTCACTATGTCACTTTTTTACTTCACCTTCTCACTTTTCAACACTCGATGCATATTAGCGGTGACATTTTTGGAAACTATCATTGTAAGTTCTTAAGTAAGGACCGTAAATAGTAAACTTTTGCACATGCTGTAATCCAATATGGAAACTGCTATGCACGAAGACATGTCCCGTACAATCTGATTTCTATAATCAACCTACATCTATACTCATGGTACATGTCACTGGATATTTTGCGTGCTAAATATTACATTATTCTTACAATATACTTTGCTCCTTACTAGCTAAACAATATAACAAGAGTACCCATGAATAGCATCTTCCCCCATCCCTCAGGAGGGATATGATCGGGGGGTCAAGAAAACATCATCGCTATCCCCTGCATCAGCGAGGCAGCGCTGGGAAAACAGACAAAAAGGCCACATTCGTTTACACCCAGTCTCTAGCTGTCATGTGTATTGTACCGAAACCACAGCTCCTTATCCACGTCCAGGCCCTACACACCTTTACATGGTGTACCCCAGACGTTTCACATGCCCTAGGTAGGTCCATTAACAGCACATCGACCCCTGTATACCACATCGTTCCAATTTACTCTGTTCCTTTCACGCCTTCTAAAAGAATGTCTATAGTTATGAATATGGTTTTAAGAGCACTACGGATATGTTATCCCATACGCCTGGTAGATGAATGTAGTCATATAGGACGCACCTTTAGGCAATCATGTTATCCCAAGCGGTTTTTGAATAATGCCTACTGGAAAGCCAGAAAGACATTTTATGCTTCTTGTAACAAAAATAGGACAAATCAGGATAAGTCTAGATGTTTACTGTTGCCCTATTCTCCCAAACTTAGCAAATCTAAGACATGTTCTAAAAGCAGTGCTTGTAATGTTGTTTTCCAATACAATGACACCATCAGTAAGGCCTTAATATGTAGCAGGACAAATCATGCAACAACTGGGAGTGTATACGCGGTCACATTCAAGGCATATAGATATATCTATGCAGGTTAAACAGGAAAAAATGTAACGGAGAGGTGTTATTGGTACAGTCATTACGTACGTAGGGATAACCACAAAAATGCAATCTCTAAACATTGTTATGAAAATGATCACCCACCGACCTTGAAAATCAGATTATTTTATACCCCTCTGCTGATTATACCATACAAAACTTCATTGAATCTGACTTAATTGCTAATACAAGAATTGTAATTCGTCCCTAGGCAACTTTAAGCCCATCCTAGCGTAAACGAAATTATTATGAAAGAAGTAACAAGATACGAAAACATAAAAAGAGCTGCTCAAGACACGCCCAGCTACCCAGGTAAACCCTCGCCAAGTGACCATTACAAGAATTATGGCCAGAGAAAGCAAACAGGGCTTGATCTATAAAGATTGGAGTTGGACAGTGGGAGTCAACTCTGATACTGATATTTCAATAACTTTCTTAACCACTGGCATCTGTTGAGATGGATTATTTCCACGAAAAATGTCTTGAAACATGCATGGAAAATTTATATCTTGAATGAAATTACATAAACTCCTACTGAAGTGTTATTTCATCTCCATATTACTGTCACGGGCAAGTTTGATCTTCATACACACACACACACACACACACACACACACACACACACACACACACACACACATATATATATATATATATATATATATATATATATATATATATATATATATATATATATATATATATATATATATATATATATATATATATATATATTTATATATCTATTCATATATATATATATATATTTATATATATATATATATATATATATATATATATATATATATATATATATATATATATATATATATATATATATATATATATATATATATATATATATATATATATATATATATATATATATATATATATATATATATATATATATATATATATATATATATATATATATATATATATATATATATGTGTGTGTATTGGAAAGGATCACAATCTTGAGCGTGATCAAGATATTCCTATGAGTCCACGATGTAAATGAAACACGAAAAGTTCCCTAGTGCACTTTCGTGTAATAATCACATCATCAGGGGAGACACAAGAGAGAAATATAACAATCAGTTGATATACATCGAAGAGACGCAGCTAGGACGCCATTTGGTAAACATGTGATTGTCCAAAACATACAACGAGCGTTAATAAAATTATCATTTTACAAATCTTATCAACAATAAAGTTATCTAATTTGTACAGACCATCACTAATATTAAGATTATAATTCTTTGTGTATTCAATAATAGAAGATTCATTGATATTTCTCTTGGTAATAGAGTTAGAATTAACAACTGAGATGGCGTTACTCCAGTCAAAACAATGATCATAGTTTTTAACATGATTAAACAAGGCATTTGATTCTTGTCCCGTTCTTATACTATATTTATGTTGCTTAAGTCTAACAGAAAGATCCTTACCAGTCTGACCAACATAGAATTTATCAGTTTCCACAAGGAACTTTATAGATGCAACCAAGAGAATTTTCTGGTGAATTCCTGATTAAGATATTCTTTATAGTATTATTGTTGCTAAAGGCAACATTTACATTAAAGGATTTAAGCAACATGGGAAGCAAAGTGAAATCATTATTAAAAGGGAGAACTGAAAGATTCTTGGTTTCAATGGGAAGTTTGGGCTCAACTCTATAAAATGATTTCTTTGCTAACTTAAGGGATTTATCAATGAAAGATCTAGGGTACTTTAACTTAGATCCAATAGAATATATGTTCTCAGACTTATCATCAATAAACTCTGGACTGCAAATACGTAATGCCCTTAGGAACATAGATTGAAATGATAATAATCTAACTCTGTCATGTTGAGATGAGTAATAATGGATATATGAGCATACATTGGTGGGTTTTCTGTATATGCTAAACTTAGACTTGTTTCCTTGTCTATGAATCACGCAATCTGAAAATGGTAACATACCATTATTTTCATTTTCTACAGTAAATTTGATGGAAGGTACTAAATTGTTAAGTAAGGGGAGAAATATTTCTAAATTTTCATTTGTTGGCCAAACACAAAGAACATCATCTACATACCTAAACCAAATTGCATTAGAAGGTAATATATTCTTTAGTAATTTTGTTTCAAAAAATTCCATATAGAGATTACTTAGTACAGGTGAAAGAGGGTTACCCATTGCCATACTAAATTTTTGAGCATAATAATCTCCTTTAAATGGAAATACACAGTCTTTTATACACAATTTTATCAGTTCAATGAAATTAGACTTTGAAACAGGTAAATGAATATCATCCAAGACATTAGATAAATATTCTAAAAGGTCATCAACTGGAACTTTAGTGAAAAGTGAGGAAACATCAAAGCTAACTAGTTTGAAATCAAAATTAATATTGATATTGTTTAGCTTGTTGACTAAATCTACATTGTTCATGATATTAGAATTTGATACATTACCCACTAAAGGGCTTAATAAGGAAACTAACCATTTTGATAATTTATGTGTGATGGAGCCTACTGAACTCACTATAGGTCTTGCTGGAAAATTTTGTTTATGTGTTTTGATAAGTCCATACATATATGGCAATGAAGGGGGCAAAGATGAAAAATATTTGATAAGAGAAATGTTACCTTTCAACAACAACTTCATTTCGTTATTGAAGTGAGAATTAACTGCTTCTAAGGGATTTTTACTAAGTTTAGAATATGTTGCGTTATCATTTAGAAGATCATTCATTTTAGATAAATAGTTACTTTTGTCTAAAATCACAACAGTGTTAGCCTTATCTGTTTAGGTAATATGTATATCCTTATCTTTTTTTAAGCTGTTAATAGCTCTTATGATTCTTTTAGAGCAATAGCTTCAACTGGTTTTGACAAAGTGGCATACACTAAACCCTTGCAAATATTAATATCATCATTACTTAAATTACTGTATTTTTCTAAATTACAAAAAGACTTTGTGGCATCAACACAGCTGGCTTCTCTGTTAGAGCACACAAAACTTAAACCATAGTCTAATGCACACAAGGAATCCTTATCTAGTTGTTTATTAGACAGGTTTAAAACAAAAGATGGGTTTGTGTTCTTGGTCCAGTCGCTGTTTTCAATAAGATGGCCCAACTTACGATTTAGTGACACTTGCAGCCTAGTGCGTTCTTTCCTTAATTCATCATAGCAATAGTCCAACATCCGGTTCTTCCAGTGTGTCGGTATTGTCATTTGAAAGGCACGTTTCTTCTCTCTTGAAATGCAATTCATAAGAGCTATTAACAGCTTAAAAAAAAAAAAAAGACAAGGATATACATATTACTTAAAAAGATAAGGCTAACACTGTTGTGATTTTAGACAAAAGTAACTATCTATCTAAAATGAATGATCTAAATGATAACACAACATATTCTAAACTTAGTAAAAATCCCTTAGAAGCAGTTAACTCTCACTTCAATAACGAAATGAAGTTGTTGTTGAAAGGTAACATTTCTCTTATCAAAAATTTGTTATCTTTGTCCCCTTCATTGCCATATATGTATGGACTTATCAAAACACATAAAGAAAATTTTCTAGCAAGACCTATAGAGTTCAGTAGGCTCCATCACACATAAATTATCAAAATGGTTAGTTTCCTTATTAAGCCCTTTAGTGGGTAATGTATCAAATTCTAATATCATGAACAATGTAGATTTAGTCAACAAGCTAAACAATATCAATATTGATTTTGATTTCAAACTAGTTAGCTTTGATGTTTCCTCACTTTTCACTAAAGTTCCAGTTGATGACCTTTTAGAATATTTATTTAATGTCTTGGATGATATTCATTTACCTGTTTCAAAGTCTAATTTCATTGAACTGATAAAATTGTGTATAAAAGACTGTGTATTTCAATTTAAAGGAGATTATTATGCTAAAAAATTTGGTATGGCAATGGGTAACCCTCTTTCACCTGTACTAAGTAATCTTTATATAGAATTTTTTGAAACAAAATTACCAAAGAATATATTACCTGCTAATGCAATTTGGTTTAGGTATGTAGATGATGTTCTTTGTGTTTGGCCAACAAATGAAAATTTAGAAATATTTCTCCCCTTACTTAACAATCTAGTACCTTCCATCAAATTTACTGTAGAAAATGAAAATAATGGTATGTTACCATTTTTAGATTGCGTGATTCATAGACAAGGAAACAAGTCTAAGTTTAGCATATACAGAAAACCCACCAATGTATGCTCATATATCCATTATTACTCATCTCAACATGACAGAGTTAATTATCATCAATTCAATCTATGTTCCTAAGGGCATTACGTATTTGCAGTCCAGAGTTTATTGATGATGAGTTTGAGAAGATATATTCTATTGGATCTAAGTAAAAGTACCCTAGATCTTTCATTGATAAATCCCTTAAGTTAGCAAAGAAATCATTTTATAGAGTTGAGCCCAAACCTCCCATTGACACCAAGAATCTTTTAGTTCTACCTTTTAATAATAATTTCACTTTGCTTCCCATGTTGCTTAAATCCTTTAATGTAAATGTTGCCTTTAGCAACAATAATACTATAAAGAATATCTTAATCAGGAATTCACCAGAAAATTCTCTTGGTTGCATCTATAAAGTTCCTTGTGGATACTGTGATAAATTTTATGTTGGTCAGACTGGTAAGGATCTTTCTGTTAGACTTAATCAACATAAATATAGTATAAGAACGGGACAAGAATCAAATGCCTTGTTTAATCATGTTAAAAACTATGATCATTGTATTGACTGGAGTAACGCCATCTCAGTTGTTAATTCTAACTCTATTACCAAGAGAAATATCATTGAATCTCCTATTATTAAATACACAAAGAATTATAATCTTAATATTAGTGATGGTCTGTACAATTCAGATAACTTTATTGTTGATTAAATTTGTAAAATGATAATTTTATTAACGCTCGTTGTATGTTTTGGACAATCACATGTTTACCAAATGGCGTCCTAGCTTCGTCTCTTCGATGTATATCAACTGACTGTTATATTTCTCTCTTGTGTCTCCCCTGATGATGTGATTATTACACAAAAGTGGACTTGGGAACTTTCCGTGTTTCATTTTTCTCGTGGACTCATAGGAGTGTATATATATATATATATATATATATATATATATATATATATATATATATATATATATATATATATATATATATATATATATATATATATATATATAAATATATATATATATATATATATATATATATATATATATATATATATATATATATATATATATATATATATATATATATATATATATATATATATATATATATATATCCCTGGGGATAGGGGAGAAAGAATACTTCCCACGTATTCCCTGCGTGTCGTAGAAGGCGACTAAAAGGGGAGGGAGCGGGGGGCTGGAAATCCTCCCCTCTCATTATTTTTTTTAATTATTTTTCCAAAAGAAGGAACAGAGAAGGGGGCCAGGTGAGGATATTCCCTCAAAGACCCAGTTCTCTGTTCTTAACGCTACCTCGCTAACGCGGGAAATGGCGAATAGTTTGAAAGAAAGAAAGAAATATATATATATATATATATATATATATATATATATATATATATATATATATATATATATATATATATATATATATATATATAAATATGTATACATATATATACACATTATTTATTTTTCTTTATTTTGTTTTGTCGCTGTCTACCGCGTTAGCGAGGTAGCGTAAGGAAACAAACGAAAGAATGGCCCAACCCACTCACATACACATGTATATACATACACGTCCACGCACGCAAATATATATACCTATACATCTCAATGTATACATATGTACACACACGCATACATATACATATATTCACATGTACATATTTCATACTGTCTGCCTTTATCTATTCCCATCGCCACCCCGCCACACATGGAATAACGACCCCCTCCCCCCTCATGTGTCCGAGGTAGCGCTAGGAAAAGACAACAAAGGCCCCATTCGTTCACACTCAGTCTCTAGCTGTCATGTAATAATGCACCGAAACCACAGCTCCCTTTCCACATCCAGGCCCCACAGAACTTTCCATGGTTCACTCCAGACGCTTCATATGCCCTGGTTCAATCCATTGACAGCACGTCGACCTCGGTATACCACATCGTTCCAATTCACTCTATTCCTTGCACGCCTTTCACCTTCCTGCATGTTCAGGCTCCGATCACACAAAATCCTTTTCACTCCATCTTTCCACCTCCAATTTGGTCTCCCACTTCTCCTAGTTCCCTCCACCTCTGACACATATATCCTCTTGATCAATCTTTCCTCAATGATTCTCTCCATATGACCAAACCATTTGAAAACATCCTCTTCTGCTCTCTCAACCACACTTTTTATTTCCACACATCTCTCTTACACTTACATTACTTACTTGATCAAACCACCTCACACCACATAATGTCCTCAAACATCTCATTTCCAGCACATCCACCCTCCTGCGCACAACTCTATCCATAGCCCACGCCTCGCAACCAGACAACATTGTTGGAACCACTATTCCTTCAAACATACCCATTTTTGCTCTCCGAGATAATGTTCTCGACTTCCAAAAATTCTAAAAGGCTCCCACAATTTTCGCCCCCTCCCCCACCCTATGATTCACTTCCGCTTCCATAATTCCATCCGCTGCCAGATCCACTTCCAGATGTCTAAAACACTTTACTTCCTCAAGTTTTTTTCTAGTCAAACTTACCTCCCAACTGACTTGACGCTCAACCCTACTGTACCTAATAACCTTGCTCTTATTCACATTTACTCTTAACTTTCTTCTTTCACACACTTTACCAAACTCAGTCACCAGCTTCTGTAGTTTCTCACATGAATTAGCCACCAGCGCTGTATCATCAGCGAACAACAACTGACTCACTTCCCAAGCTCTCTCATCCACAACAGACTGCATACTTGCCCCTTTTTCCAAAACTCTTGTATTCACCTCCCTAACAACCCCCTCCATAAACAAATTAAACAACCATGGAGACATCATACACCCCTGACGCAAACCTACATTCACTGAGAACCAATCACTTTCCTCTCTTCCTACACGTAAACATGCCTTACATCCTCGATAAAAACAAGCGCATGTTTACCGAGTATCGTTCTGGCTGAGTCTCTTCGTTGTCTATCAACTGACTGTTATATTTCTCTCTAGTCTCTCCCTTGCTGATGTGATTATTACACGAAAGTGCACTTAGGAACTTATCGTGTTTCATTTTCCCCGTCGACACATTGGAATATCTTTATCACGCGCAAAATTGTGATGCTTTCCATTATTAACATATACACATATACATACATATACATACATATGCACAGACATATACATATATTCACATGCACATATTCATACTTGCTTACCTTCATCCATTCCTGGTGCTGTCCCCTGCTTCAACGAGGTAGCACCTGAAAAACAGATAGAAAAGGCCACATTCGTCCACACTCAGTCTCTAGCTCTCATGTGTAATGCACCGAAACCACAGTCCCTTTCCACATCCAGGCCTCAAAACCTTTCCATGGTTTGCCCCAGACGATGCACATGCCCTGGTTTATTCCATTGGCAGCACGTCGACCATGGTATACCACATCGTTCCAATTCATTTTATTTATTACAGGCCTCTCGCCCTCTTGTATGTTCAGGCCCCAATCGCTCAAAATCTTTTTCACTCCGTCCTTCCACCTCTAATTTGGTCTCCTGCTTCTCCTTGTTCCCTCCACCTTTCATATATCTGTCCTCATTTATTCTCTCTATGTTTCCAAATCATTTCAACAAACTTTCTTCTGCTCTCTCAACCACATATTTTCTTTTATTACCACACATCTCTCTTACCCTTTTAATACTTACGCGATCAAACTAACTCACACCACATATTGTTGTCAAACATTTGATTTCCAACACATCCACCCTCTTTCGTACAACCCTATTTATAGCCTACGCTTCGCAACCATATAATATTGTTAGAACTACTATTCCTTCAAACATACCCATTTTTTGCTCTCCGATATAACGTTCTCGCCTTCCACACGTTCTTCATTGCTACCAAAACCTTCTCCCCCAACCACACCTTGTGACTCACTTCCGTTTCCATGGTTCCATCCGCTGCTAAGTCCACTCCAGATATCTAAAACACTCTACCTCCTCTAATTTTTCTCCATTCATACTTACCACCCAATCAACTTGTCCCTCAACCCTACTGCACCTAATAACCTTGCTCTTATTCACATTTACTCTCATCTTTCTCCTTTCACACACTTTTCCAAACTCAAACACCAGCTTCTGCAGTTTTTCACTCGAATCAGCCACCAGAGCTGCATTATCGGCGAACAACAACTGACTCACTTTCCAAGCCCTCTCATCTCCAATCAACTGTATCCTTGCCCGTCTCTCCAAAACCTTTGCATTTACCTCCCTAACCATCTCATCCATAAACAAATTTAACAACCATGAGGACATCATGTACCACTGCCGAAGACCGACCTTCACTAGGAACCAATCACTCTCCTCTCTTCCTACTCGGACACATGTCTTATGTCTTTGGTAAAACTTTTCACTGCTTCTAGCAGCATACCTCCCACACCATATCCTCTTAAGACCTTCCACAAAGCATCTCCTACAACCATTTCATATGCCCTCTTCAGATCCGTAAATGCTACATACAAATCCATCTCTTTTTCTAAGCTCTTCTCACATACATTTTTCAAACAAACATGCATTTTTAGTTAGAACACTCATCTTTATCCCCTTTGCCTTTGTATAATGGCACTATGCATGCATGCCGCCAATCATCAGGCACTTAATCATGATCCATACATTCACTGAATATCCTTACTAACCAGTCAACAACACAGTCATCCCTTTCCTTAATTTATTCAACTGTAGTACCATCGAAACCCTCCGCCCTGCCAGATTTCATCTTCCTCAAATCTTTTACTACCGCTTCTCTCTTAACTTAACCATTCTCACTGACCTTCTCCTTGCGCTCACCACCCCGACCAAAACACCCTACATCTGCTACTCTATCATCAAACACACTCAAAAAAGCTTCAAAGTACTCACTCCATCTCTTTCTCATTTCATCACTCCCTGTTATTACCTCCTCCCTTGCCCTCTTATTCCTATCGTTCTCTTGTCTTACGCACGTTATTCACTTTCCAAAACATCTTTTTAGTCTTCCTAAAGTTTAATAAAACTCCCTCACCTCACCTCTCATTTGCCCTTTTTCCCAACCCATGCACCTTCCTCTTCACCTCCAGCAGCTTTCTTTTATACATCTTTCAGCCATTTGCCCTCTTTCCCTGTAAGTATCGTCCAAACGCCTCTCTTTTCTCTTTCATTAACAACTTTACTACTTATTCCACTTCTCACTACCCTTTCTAATCTGCCTTCCTCCCACCTTTCTCATGCCAAATGCATCATTTGAATATGTCATTACTGCTTCCTTAAATACATTCCTTTCCTGACTAACTCCTCTCACGTCATTGGCTTTCACCTTTTGCCATTCTACACTCAATCTCTTTTGGCATTATCTTACACGTCTTCATTTTAAGCTCGCTTACTCTCAACGCTTTCTTTTCCCCAACATTCTCTTTTCTTTTTTTGAAAACCTCTACAAATCTCAACTTTCGCCTCTACAAGATAGTGATCAGACCTCCAGCTGCTCCTTTCAGCCCATTAACATTCAAGTCTCTCTTTTAAACGCCTGTCAATTAACACGTAATACGATAATGCTTTTTGACCATCTATTCACATGCTTATACTTATGTATGTCTCTTTTTTTAAACCAGGTATTCCCAATCGCCAGTCTTTATTCGGCAAACAAATCCACAAGCTCTTTACCATTTCCATTCACAACACTGAATATCCCAGGTACACCAATCATACCCTTAACTGCCGAATTATTCACCTTCGCATAAAAATCACTCATCACTAATACCTGATCTCGTGCATGAAAGCTGCTGACACACTCATTTAGCTGCTCCCAAAACACTTGCCTCTCATGATATTTCTTCTCATGACCAGGTGCATAAACACCAATAATCACATATCTCTCTCCATCCACTCTCAGTTTTACCCACATCAATCTAGAGGTTACTTTCTTACACTCTATCACGCACTCCTACAACTCCTTCTCCAGGAGCAGTGCTACTTCTTCCTTTGCTCCCGTCCTCTCCCTAACCCCTGATTACTACCAAGACTTTTCCAAACCATTCTTCACCTTTACCCTTGACCTTCGTTTCACTCGGAGCCAGGACATCCAGGTATATTTCCTCAAACATACTACCTATCTCTCCTTTCGTCTCATCTTGGTTACATCCACACACATTGTAATACCCCAATCTGAGCCTTCGAGGAGAATGAGCACCCCTCGCTTAGCTCCTTTTATATATACTTGCTCGCCTTCATCCATTTCCAACGCCACCCCATCCTACAGG
This sequence comes from Panulirus ornatus, assembly GCF_036320965.1. NCBI lineage: Eukaryota > Metazoa > Arthropoda > Malacostraca > Decapoda > Palinuridae > Panulirus > Panulirus ornatus. The sequence continues at coordinate 23,582,176 of NC_092269.1, forward strand.
AAAAAGAAAAATGGACGAAGTTAAAGAAAAAATAAGATCACATATGCATTCTTTTCTTTTCCCTATCTCCACACACACACACACACACACACACACACACACACACACACATATGATTGCAGCCCCCGGCGTAAGTAGAGCCAAGAAAAAGAAGAAAGGTTATATCCGCTCACATGTGTAATGCATTTGAACCAAAGCTCCCTATCCATATCTCACAACTCACCTTTATCCCCTCTGCCTTTATGTATTGCCAATATACATGCATTCCGCCAATTTTCAATAACTTTACCATGATCCATACATATACTAAGTAAGTGTCCTTTCCAACCAATGAACAACACAGTCATTCCCTTTCATGATGATTTCAACTGCAATACCAACCACTGACGCCGCCTTGCCGGACTTCATTTTTCGCAAGGCTTCACCTCCTCTTTTCTCTTCATCAAACTACTCTCCATGACTCTCACTTTGCATATCACCCCGACCAAAACACCCTACATCATGCATTCTATCATCAACACTAAGTCCTTCAAACTACTTACTCCGGCTCCTACCTTCATCACTACCTGTTATCATTTCCTCTTTTGCACCACAGATGTTCTCACTTTTTCTCTTGTCCTTCGCACATAATTTATCTCCTTCCAAAATTTCTTGAAATTTTCCCTAGAGTTAAATGACCCTCTCACCTCAAGTCTTAGTTGCCCTCTTTTTCAACCACAGCATCTTGCTGTTGACGCCCTCCCGCTTTCCCTTATACATCTAATCATTTGCATTCATTTTTTCTTTTAATACCGCCCAAACTCCTCTCCTCTTTTTTACTGGGAAATTTACTTCATCCCATCACTCGCTGCCCTTTTTAATCTGCCCACCTCCCATCATTCGCATGCTATATGTATCTCTTGCACATATCATCACTGCTTCCTTATATACCTGCCATTGCTCACCCACTCCCCCTTGTTCGTTTGCTGTCACCCTTTGCCATTCTACGTTCAATCTCTCGCGGTATTTCTTTACACGTCTCCTTTCCAAACTCACTTCCTCTCACCACTCACTTCTCTCCTTTTCTTCGAAAACCTCTACAAATCTTCATCTTCGCCTGCATAAGATAGTCATCAGACATTCCACCAGCTAACCCTTTCAGCACATTTACTTCCGAAAGTCCTTTCTGTTTTTACACGCGTATCAATAATGCGTTATCTAATAATGCCCTTTGGCCATCTCTCCTACTCACATACGTTTACTTATGCATATCTTTCTTTTTAAACCAGGTATTCCCAATCACCTGTCATATTTTGGCACACAACTCCACAAGCTCTTCACTATTTCCATTCATAACACTGAATAGTACTAACGTGGATCGTTTTAAACCTTTTTTTCATATTCATATGTGGGTAGCGCGGAAACGTTATGGATCTATTAAAGACATTCCTACAGATGATATGGATTCTCTGTGCCAAAAAGCTGTGATAAAGATGTTTTAAGTATATATGAATATTGTGAACTGCTTAAGAAAAAGTTTTCAAGAACTTATCGAATCCATAAATGGTGAAAGTTATAGATTATTTCATCCATAAGTGGAAATTCTAGTATTCATCCCAATGATTACATTAAACGTCTCTCATGCACAGATCATTATTACCTCACAGAAACTAGCCAATTACATGCTCTTTACCCGCATACCCCATGTTGATCACGTGATAAGTGCGTTATAGCTCGGACTTCAATGGCCCAACCAACAATGGGACGGCTCATCTCTCAGTCACATTTGAATGCTCGTAGAGGAATGGTGGCATATGTTCATTTTCATCAGTGAAATGACAACCTGCAGTACCTGGCAAGCAACTAAGTGCCTCATATTTGGTCAACCAGAACAACTGATACAAATTATTTTACCCACATCAGAAGATTTGATGAAAGTATGTCAGGTGGAGAAAAATAGATTATTATTCTCTCCTTCATAGGAACCCGGATGTAATTACCGTATGAGTGAAGCAAGAAAGAAGAACTATCTGGAATGAAAAATAGACAAGATTCTTTCCATCAGTCCATGGGCGAAAGCATCAAACCCTGATTAGAAAATCATCAATTTTTCGTCCTATTTCTTAAACTTGGGTGAAAAATTTGCTCTGGGTTTTGGTCTCTCGTTTTCTTTCAAATACAATGACAATTTTATTGTGAAACATTTAGTTTCTATCGTGAAATCGACTAATGAAGTCAACCAAGAAGTTGATGTTGTATCTGGTTCAATTCTAAATGCCTTGGCCAGCGAAAGTATTTCTAAGTATAGTGATTACAGAGATTACAGAGAACCATTGCAAATCTCAAGAAAATGAAGATATACACATCACCAAATCAGATAAGAATAGCCAGTTCATGATTTTGAATACAGTGGACTATAGATGTAAACTTCAGGATCTTTTAAATGATATTGATACATATGAAACTTTAACATCCAATCCCTTCAACTGTAAACTCAACTATTTGATAAATAAGGACCAGGACATTCTGAAATCAGTAAGGATGGTGAATCCCTCGCTTCCTTATATATATGGTCTCCCATAACTCACAAAAATGGATGTCCCTTCAGACCAATTATATCATCTGTTAACTGCTGTAGTTACAGATTGTCTAAATCGTCAGCAAAACACATCAACAATGTTCAAGGAAAATTCTCTCCGTCGCGTGTTATAAATAGCTTAGATTTTGTAAATGACGTTAAAAACATTAATATGCCTGATCATAAATTCATCAGTTTTGATGTAAATTCCCTTTCCATTGAAATACCCAATAATGAAGCCATCACATACCTGAGGAGAAAACTGCCCGATCTCAGTCTTGACTTGCCCTGCCCATCAAAACTTTCATCGACTTGCTAGAACTTTATGTATCCAGTAATGTTTTCCAAAAGATGATAAAGATAAATTCTACAAATTTGGTCTTTCCATGGGAAATCCAATAAGTCTTATTCTCAGTAACTTACTTATGGAGTAATATGAGATTGAAATTCTAACTTCATTGAATAATCATCCGAAAGTCTGCTCATGTTGATGAGTGGTCCCTGTGTCCGTCTTCCCAAGACTGAGATGTTTTGTTTGATGACTAAGATAATATCGACCCCACATCAAATTCAAGAATAGATAGGAAAGAGAAGGTAAACTGCCCTCTCTTTATGTGTTTGATAACTAAAGAATCTTATCATTTGTCCTCTAAGAACTACAGGAAGCCTAGCTATTCTGGGAGCTATATCTTATTATTTTTAACTATATAATTATTCTATAAAGATGTCTATAGTTATGTCTATGCTTTCGAAAGCACACAGATATATGATCCCATAAGCTTGTTAGATGAGAATAGTCAAAAAGATGTATCATATAACGATTATATTATCCAAGTTTGTTTGTGAGCAGAAGTTACTGGAAGGCTAGAAGACAATGTATGAATCAAGTGAAAAAATGTGACAAATACATATACATCTAAATGTTTAGTGCTCCCTAATTCATCCAACTCAGCGAGTCCAAGATATCATATATATATATATATATATATATATATATATATATATATATATATATATATATATATATATATATATATCCCTGGGGATAGGGGATTAAGAGTACTTCCCACGTATTCCCTGCGTGTCGTAGAAGGCGACTAAAAGGGGAGGGAGCGGGGGGCTGGAAATCCTCCCCTCTCTTTTTTTTCTTTTTTTTTCCAAAAGAAGGAACAGAGAATTGGGCCAGGTGAGGGTATTCCCTCAAAGGCCCAGTCCTCTGTTCTTAACGCTACCTCGCTAATGCGGGAAATGGCGAATAGTTTGAAAGAAAGAAAAAAAAGATATATATATATATATATATATATATATATATATATATATATATATATATAATATATATATATATATATATATATATATATATATATATATATATATATATGGAACCCGGGGACCCTTGTGCAAGGGACGGCAATGCCTGCCGCTACGTTATAGGCCTGGATAATAGGAAATAACTATTCGAATACTAAGTACTCGTATACCCTTTGTCTCATTTTGCTAAGCAACGGGGTCTACACCGGTTATATCCCAACAGGCGCACATAGCCATTAGATAGCATTTTACCGAACCTAACTGTACAATGCGAAAATAACCAGTGTAGACCCAGTTGCTCACTAATGTGAAACGAACTGTATTCGAGTACTTAGTATTTGAATAGTTATTTCCTAATAGCCAGGCCCATAGCCTAGCGGTTAGCATTCCCGCCTCTTCCACAGGGGTCCGGGTTCGATCCTGGCTGTTGGAGGTTTGTATGTTCTATGATATATATATATATATATATATATATATATATATATATATATATATATATATATATATATATCGTCTTCCCAAGAAGTGGTAGAGGATGTGTGGATCAGGTGTTTCCTTTGAAGAATGTATGTGAGAAATACTTAGAAAAGCAAATGGATTTGTATGTAGCATTTATGGATCTGGAGAAGGCATATGATAGAGTTGATAGAGATGCTCTGTGGAAGGTATTAAGAATATATGGTGTGGGAGGCAAGTTGTTAGAAGCAGTGAAAAGCTTTTTATCGAGGATGTAAGGCATGTGTACGTGTAGGAAGAGAGGAAAGTGATTGGTTCTCATTGAATGTAGGTTTGCGGCAGGGGTGTGTGATGTCTCCATGGTTGTTTAATTTGTTTATGGATGGGGCTGTTAGGGAGGTGAATGCAAGAGTTTTGGAAAGAGGGGGAAATATGCAGTCTGTTGTGGATGAGAGAGCTTGGGAAGTGAGTCAGTTGTTGCTCGCTGATGATACAGCGCTGGTGGCTGATTCATGTGAGAAACTGCAGAAGCTGGTGACTGACTTTGGTAAAGTGTGTGAAAGAAGAAAACTGAGAGTAAATGTGAATAAGAGCAAGGTTATTAGGTACAGTAGGGTTGAGGGTCAAGTCAATTGGGAGGTAAGTTTGAATGGAGAAAAACTAGAGGAAGTGAAGTGTTTTAGATATCTGGGAGTGGATCTGGCAGCGGATGGAACCATGGAAGCGGAAGTGAATCATAGGGTGAGGGAGGGGGCGAGAATTCTGGGAGCCTTGAAAAATGTTTGGTAGTCGAGAACATTATCTCGGAAAGCAAAAATGGGTATGTTTGAAGGAATAGTGGTTCCAACAATGTTGTATGGCTGTGAGGCGTGGGCTATGGATAGAGTTGTGCGCAGGAGGGTGGATGTGTTGGAAATGAGATGTTTGAGGACAATATGTGGTGTGAGGTGGTTTGATCGAGTAAGTAAATAAGGGTAAGAGAGATGTGTGGAAATAAAAAGAGTGTGGTTGAGAGAGCAGAAGAGGATGTTTTGAAATGGTTTGGTCACATGGAGAGGATGAGTGAGGAAAGATTGACCAAGAGGATATATGTGTCAGAGGTGGAGGGAACGAGGAGAAGTGAGAGACCAAATTGGAGGTGGAAAGATGGAGTGAAAAAGATTTTGAGTGATCGGGGCCTGAACATGCAGGAAGGTGAAAGGCGTGCAAGGAATAGAGTGAATTGGAACGATGTGGTATACCGGGATCGACGTGCTGTCAATGGATTGAACCAGGGCATGTGAAGCGTCTGGGGTAAACCATGGAAAGTTCTGTGGGGCCTGTTTGTGGAAAGGGAGCTGTGGTTTCAATGCATTATTACATGACAGCTAGAGACTGAGTGTGAACGAATGGGTCCTTTGTTGTCTTTTTCTAGTGCTACCTCGTGCACATCCGGGGGGGAGGTGGGTTGTCATTTCATGTGTGGCGGGGTGGCGACGGAAATGAATAAGGTCAGATAGTATGAATTGTGTACATGTGTATATATGTATATGTCTGTGTGTGTATATATATGTATACGTTGAGATGTAAAGTTAGATATATGTGCGTGTGTTGACGTGAATGTATATACATGTGTATGTGGGTGGGTTGGGCCATTCTTACGTCTGTATCCTTTCGCTACCTGGGTAACGCGGGAGATAGCGACAAAGTTTGATAAATGAATAAGTAATACATATATATGTATATATATATATATATATATATATATATATATATATATATATATATATATATATATATATATATATATATATATATATAAGGCCTTTTCATATTCCAAATTATTGGATGTAAACCTGAACAGATATTCATTAGAGAAAACATTGAAAAAAAAAATTTCTCTGCATAAAGATGGATTTCGCGTCATTCCCTTAGAATTAACCAAAGGATAAACAAAATGCCCTTGAATGTGCAGTGTCTTTTCAAGCACCAATCACAATATCCCTGGTAAACTGGCGATCATCACCAACCAATCACCGCAACCGTTCTTGGATGCGAATCATCGCCCCATACAACGTCGACCAATCAGTGCGCGCTGTAGGTTTCCAGGGGGCGTTCTCTTCGCCCCCATATAGCATGAGGCGAAGCAAACTGATTCACGCAGTTCAGAGCGGGACACTACCAGGACGGCACCATGCTCCGCTCCCAGCTCTGTCTTAATAATGTGAGAGATTTTCATTATCATACTTAACCTCTTCAAGCATTTTCCTCCGTTGTTGTGATAGAACTCGTCTCAAGCTTATCTCTTTGAATTTCTTTCATATTGTTGTATAATAACTCAGGAAGTTGTGATTTATCTCTTAGAAATGGTTATTTTTGTGTCAGATATTGATCTCGTTGTAGGTTAGTCAGCAGGAAGTGTTATATTATTAGAAGTGATTAATCTGTGTCAAATATTATGAGGAATTAAAATGATGATTGTATTAACTTTCTAAAATGGGAAACAGAAGAAGGAGTCACGCGGGGAGTGCTCATCCTCCTCGAAGGCTCAGAGTGGGGTGCCTAAATGTGTGTGGATGTAACCAAGATGTGAAAAAAGGAGAGATAGGTAGTATGTTTGAGGAAAGGAACCTGGATGTTTTGGCTCTGAGTGAAACGAAGCTCAAGGGTAAAGGAGAAGAGTGGTTTGGAAATGTCTGGGGAGTGAAGTCAGGGGTTAGTGAGAGGACAAGAGCAAGGGAAGGAGTAGCAATACTCCTGAAACAGGAGTTGTGGGAGTATGTGATAGAATGTAAGAAAGTAAATTCTCGATTAATATGGGTAAAATTGAAAGTTGATGGAGAGAGGTGGGTGATTATTGGTGCATATGCACCTGGGCATGAGAAGAAAGATCATGAGAGGCAAGTGTTTTGGGAGCAGCTAAATGAGTGTGTTAGCGGTTTTGATGCACGAGACCGGGTTATAGTGATGGGTGATTTGAATGCAAAGGTGAGTAATGTGGCAGTTGAGGGAATAATTGGTATGCATGGGGTGTTCAGTGTTGTAAATGGAAATGGTGAAGAGCTTGTAGATTTATGTGCTGAAAAAGGACTGATGATTGGGAATACCTGGTTTAAAAAGCGAGATATACATAAGTATACTTATGTAAGTAGGAGAGATGGCCAGAGAGCGTTATTGGATTACGTGTTAATTGACAGGCGTGCGAAAGAGAGACTTTTGGATGTCAATGTGCTGAGAGGTGCAACTGGAGGGATGTCTGATCATTATCTTGTGGAGGCTAAGGTGAAGATTAGTATGGGTTTTCAGAAAAGAAGAGTGAATGTTGGGGTGAAGAAGGTGGTGAGAGTAAGTGAGCTTGGGAAGGAGACCTGTGTGAAGAAGTATCTGGAGAGACTGTGTACAGAATGGAAAAAGGTGAGAACAATGGAAGTAAGGGGAGTGGGGGAGGAATGGGATGTATTTAGGGAATCAGTGATGGATTGCGCAAAAGATGCTTGTGGCATGAGAAGAGTGGGAGGTGGGCTGTTTAGAAAGGGTAGTGAGTGGTGGGATGAAGAAGTAAGAGTATTAGTGAAAGAGAAGAGAGAGGCATTTGGACGATTTTTGCAGGGAAAAAATGCAATTGAGTGGGAGAAGTATAAAAGAAAGAGACAGGAGGTCAAGAGAAAGGTGCAAGAGGTGAAAAAAGGGCAAATGAGAGTTGGGGTGAGAGACTATCAGTAAATTTTAGGGAGAATAAAAAGATGTTCTGGAAGGAGGTAAATAGGGTGCGTAAGACAAGGGAGCAAATGGGAACTTCAGTGAAGGGCGTAAATGGGGAGGTGATAACAAGTAGTGGTGATGTGAGAAGGAGATGGAATGAGTATTTTGAAGGTTTGTTGAATGTGTCTGATGACAGAGTGGCAGATATAGGGTGTTTGGGTCGAGGTGGTGTGCAAAGTGAGAGGGTTAGGGAAAATGATTTGGTAAACAGAGAAGAGGTAGTAAAAGCTTTGCGGAAGATGAAAGCCGGCAAGGCAGCAGGTTTGGATGGTATTGCAGTGGAATTTATTAAAAAAGGGGGTGACTGTATTGTTGACTGGTTGGTAAGGTTATTTAATGTATGTATGACTCATGGTGAGGTGCCTGAGGATTGGCGGAATGCGTGCATAGTGCCATTGTACAAAGGCAAAGGGGATAAGAGTGAGTGCTCAAATTACAGAGGTATAAGTTTGTTGAGTATTCCTGGTAAATTATATGGGAGGGTATTGATTGAGAGGGTGAAGGCATGTACAGAGCATCAGATTGGGGAAGAGCAGTGTGGTTTCAGAAGTGGTAGAGGATGTGTGGATCAGGTGTTTGCTTTGAAGAATGTATGTGAGAAATACTTAGAAAAGCAAATGGATTTGTATGTAGCATTTATGGATCTGGAGAAGGCATATGATAGAGTTGATAGAGATGCTCTGTGGAAGGTATTAAGAATATATGGTGTGGGAGGCAAGTTGTTAGAAGCAGTGAAAAGTTTTTATCGAGGATGTAAGGCATGTGTACGTGTAGGAAGAGAGGAAAGTGATTGGTTCTCAGTGAATGTAGGTTTGCGGCAGGGGTGTGTGATGTCTCCATGGTTGTTTAATTTGTTTATGGATGGGGTTGTTAGGGAGGTAAATGCAAGAGTTTTGGAAAGAGGGGCAAGTATGAAGTCTGTTGGGGATGAGAGAGCTTGGGAAGTGAGTCAGTTGTTGTTCGCTGATGATACAGCGCTGGTGGCGGATTCATGTGAGAAACTGCAGAAGCTGGTGACGGAGTATGGTAAAGTGTGTGGAAGAAGAAAGTTAAGAGTAAATGTGAATAAGAGCAAGGTTATTAGGTACAGTAGGGTTGAGGGTCAAGTCATTTGGGAGGTGAGTTTGAATGGAGAAAAACTGGAGGAAGTGAAGTGTTTTAGATATCTGGGAGTGGATCTGTCAGCGGATGGAACCATGGAAGCGGAAGTGGATCATAGGGTGGGGGAGGGGGCGAAAATTTTGGGAGCCTTGAAAAATGTGTGGAAGTCGAGAACATTATCCCGGAAAGCAAAAATGGGCATGTTTGAAGGAATAGTGGTTCCAACAATGTTGTATGGTTGCGAGGCGTGGGCTATGGATAGAGTTGTGCGCAGGAGGATGGATGTGCTGGAAATGAGATGTTTGAGGACAATGTGTGGTGTGAGGTGGTTTGATCGAGTAAGTAACGTAAGGGTAAGAGAGATGTGTGGAAATAAAAAGAGCGTGGTTGAGAGAGCAGAAGAGGGTGTTTTGAAATGGTTTGGGCACATGGAGAGAATGAGTGAGGAAAGATTGACCAAGAGGATATATGTGTCGGAGGTGGAGGGAACGAGGAGAAGAGGGAGACCAAATTGGAGGTGGAAAGATGGAGTGAAAAGGATTCTGTGTGATCGGGGCCTGAACATGCAGGAGGGTGAAAGGAGGGCAAGGAATAGAGTGAATTGGAGCGATGTGGTACACAGGGGTTGACTTGCTGTCAGTGGATTGAATCAAGGCATGTGAAGCGTCCGGGGTAAACCATGGAAAGCTGTGTAGGTATGTATATTTGCGTGTGTGGACGTGTGTATGTACATGTGTATGGGGGGGGGGGTGGGCCATTTCTTTCGTCTGTTTCCTTGCGCTACCTCGCAAACGCGGGAGACAGCGACAAAGTATAAAAAAAAAAAAAGAAAAAAAAAAAAATGATGAAGTACCTGGACAAACTGTGTGTGCCTAAGTACATATGTTAGCAATGTTACATTGACAGTTACAACTGTCACTATGATAACATTGCTCCCTGAAGAACAACTGTATGTGTGTGTGTGTGTGTGTGTGTGTGTGTGTGTGTGTGTTGTAAATCACTTTCAGTGTAAATGAGATTTTTGACTCTGTGTGTGCTTTGGTTTCTATTCATCTTGTTTTCTCTGTATTTTCAATGAAATTTTAAGTCCGTAGATATGATATGCCACCCCTGAATTCCTTGAAAATCATTGCTGTCTTCGTAAAGACGTGGTTTGAAATACATTAGAATTAGCCAGAGTTGTGTTACTTCAAGGTTACTGTATGTTGTCTTCTTCAAAGGACTGTGACTACGTAAGAAAACAGTGAAATAGAATGACTGCGGTACAAGAATGATACAGAATACAATACCATCTGTTAGATAATAGAGGCGTTACCGGACTCCGCCTACACGTTGTACCACCGCATTGAAAAGATGCCGTTTTTAAGGCTTTATCATCGTTTGTGGACGAGAAAATTCTTACTACAAACGAGTCCAGCACTTCCCTGCCACTGATTGCGGCGCAGGGTTGCAGCAGTCTGGTCACCAAGGGATCTGGGGTTATCTATAAGACAAATTTGGCCAGAGGATGAGTTTGGCCAAAATGGCGAGTTCTTCTAAGGATGTGTTAAGGAAGAATGCAACACTAATTAAGTTTTTTTTTTTTTTTGGAGCGTTTTGCTTTTTGAAATAGAATTCATTCGTGATGTGCTGTTTGCAGTTAAACTGTGAAATCTGAAGTGGGTAATAAAATCAGAGCACTTCGGAAAAATTCTTATCGTTCGAAGCTACGCGATTAACAATAGCAGTGAGAATTGTGAAGCTGAAAGAAGAACTGAATGCAGTTTTAAAATGATGTAATCATGATTGTGAAGTCTTGAGGATTGTGAAAAATTCACGTGAAGTGTGCATGTCTGAGTGTTGTATTTCATGACAAGCTTACGTGAATGATTGCTTTATCTCAAGTTTTGAGCATAAGTTCGAAAACGACCTTCCTCAGGCACAGGTAAAGTAAAGGTAAGGAGCAATGAAGATGGATAACTGACGTAGAGTAGATGAAACTAAGTCAACATACAAAACAAAGGGATATATCCACCATGACATTACATACGTAAAATGGATACAAGTACCTTGAAAGAATTATGCCCTTGATCAAGACTGTATATTTCCATTGTCTACAGTTTCAAAATTACCACCAACACCCGTTCTCTAAGAAAGAGTTGTGTGGAGAACCCAGGGACAGTTTCCAGAGTACCCTGTAGCCCAGTGGTGTACTACTTCCACCAGCAGGTAAATTCCGATCTCTCTGGCACAGGAAGTTCAATGACGCGATGGGACTCAGTGATACAGCTTTGGCAAGGGTAACTTCTGCTATCACTGTATAACCTCTTGCAGAAGTCCGGGAACACCATCACTTAGCTCTCTCTCTCTCTCTCTCTCTCTCTCTCTCTCTCTCTCTCTCTCTCTCTCTCTCTCTCTCTCTCTCTCTCTCTCTCTCTCTCTCAAATGTATATCGTTTCTTTCTCTCTCGCCTTCTCGAAGGCTGCCGGCTTTCGTCGCCTGTTGTCGAAAGTTATAAGTACCCGTAAGCTAAAGCCTGTATGTGTATATATATATATATATATATATATATATATATATATATATATATATATATATATATATATATATATATATATATATATATATGTAAGTAGGAGAGATGGCCAGAGAGCGTTATTGGATTACGTGTTAATTGACAGGCGCGCGAAAGAGAGACTTTTGGATGTTAATGTGCTGAGAGGTGCAACTGGAGGGATGTCTGATCATTATCTTGTGGAGGCTAAGGTGAAGATTTGTATGGGTTTTCAGAAAAGAAGAGTGAATGTTGGGGTGAAGAGGGTGGTGAGAGTAAGTGAGCTTCGGAAGGAGACATGTGTGAGGAAGTACCAGGAGAGACTGAGTACAGAATGGAAAAAGGTGAGAACAATGGAAGTAAGGGGAGTGGGGGAGGAATGGGATGTATTTAGGGAATCAGTGATGGATTGCGCAAAAGATGCTTGTGGCATGAGAAGAGTGGGAGGTGGGTTGATTAGAAAGGGTAGTGAGTGGTGGGATGAAGAAGTAAGAGTATTAGAGAAAGAGAAGAGAGAGGCATTTGGACGATTTTTGCAGGGAAAAAATGCAATTGAGTGGGAGACGTATAAAAGAAAGAGACAGGAGGTCAAGAGAAAGGTGCAAGAGGTGAAAAAAAGGGCAAATGAGAGTTGGGGTGAGAGAGTATCATTAAATTTTAGGGAGAATAAAAAGATGTTCTGGAAGGAGGTAAATAAAGTGCGTAAGACAAGGGAGCAAATGGGAACTTCAGTGAAGGGCGCAAATGACGAGGTGATAACAAGTAGTGGTGATGTGAGAAGCAGATGGAGTGAGTATTTTGAAGGTTTGTTGAATGTGTTTGATGATAGAGTGGCAGGTATAGGGTGTTTTGGTCGAGGTGGTGTGCAAAGTGCGAGGGTTAGGGAAAATGATTTGGTAAACAGAGAAGAGGTAGTAAAAGCTTTGCGGAAGATGAAAGCCGGCAAGGCAGCAGGTTTGGATGGTATTGCAGTGGAATTTATTAAAAAAGGGGGTGACTGTATTGTTGACTGGTTGGTAAGGTTATTTAATGCATGTATGACTCATGGTGAGGTGCCTGAGGATTGGCGGAATGCGTGCATAGTGCCGTTGTACAAAGGCAAAGGGGATAAGAGTGAGTGCTCAAATTACAGAGGTATAAGTTTGTTGAGTATCCCTGGTAAATTATATAGGAGGGTATTGATTGAGAGGGTGAAGGCATGTACAGAGCATCAGATTGGGGAAGAGCAGTGTGGTTTCAGAAGTGGTAGAGAATGTGTGGATCAGGTGTTTGCTTTGAAGAATGTATGTGAGAAATACTTAGAAAAGCAAATGGATTTGTATGTAGCATTTATGGATCTGGAGAAGGCATATGATAGAGTTGATAGAGATGCTCTGTGGAAGGTATTAAGAATATATGGTGTGGGAGGCAAGTTGTTAGAAGCAGTGAAAAGTTTTTATCGAGGATGTAAGGCATGTGTACGTGTAGGAAGAGAGGAAAGTGATTGGTTCTCAGTGAATGTAGGTTTGCGGCAGGGGTGTGTGATGTCTCCATGGTTGTTTAATTTGTTTATGGATGGGGTTGTTAGGGAGGTAAATGCAAGAGTTTTGGAAAGAGGGGCAACTATGAAGTCTGTTGGGGATGAGAGAGCTTGGGAAGTGAGTCAGTTGTTGTTCGCTGATGATACAGCGCTGGTGGCTGATTCATGTGAGAAACTGCAGAAGCTGGTGACTGAGTTTGGTAAAGTGTGTGGAAGAGGAAAGTTAAGAGTAAATGTGAATAAGAGCAAGGTTATTAGGTACAGTAGGGTTGAGGGTCAAGTCAATTGGGAGGTGAGTTTGAATGGAGAAAAACTGGAGGAAGTGAAGTGTTTTAGATATCTGGGAGTGGATCTGGCAGCGGATGGAACCATGGAAGCGGAAGTGGATCATAGGGTGGGGGAGGGGGCGAAAATTCTGGGGGCCTTGAAGAATGTGTGGAAGTCGAGAACATTATCTCGGAAAGCAAAAATGGGTATGTTTGAAGGAATAGTGGTTCCAGCAATGTTGTATGGTTGCGAGGCGTGGGCTATGGATAGAGTTGTGCGCAGGAGGATGGATGTGCTGGAAATGAGATGTTTGAGGACAATGTGTGGTGTGAGGTGGTTTGATCGAGTGAGTAACGTAAGGGTAAGAGAGATGTGTGGAAATAAAAAGAGCGTGGTTGAGAGAGCAGAAGAGGGTGTTTTGAAGTGGTTTGGGTACATGGAGAGGATGAGTGAGGAAAGATTGACCAAGAGGATATATGTGTCGGAGGTGGAGGGAGCAAGGAGAAGAGGGAGACCAAATTGGAGGTGGAAAGATGGAGTGAAAAAGATTTTGTGTGATCGGGGCCTGAACATGCAGGAGGGTGAAAGGAGGGCAAGGAATAGAGTGAATTGGAGCGATGTGGTATACCGGGGTTGACGTGCTGTCAGTGAATTGAATCAAGGCATGTGAAGCGTCTGGGGTAAACCATGGAAAGCTGTGTAGGTATGTATATTTGCGTGTGTGGACGTATGTATAAACATGTGTATGGGGGGGGGGGGTGGGGCCATTTCTTTCGTCTGTTTCCTTGCGCTACCTCGCAAACGCGGGAGACAACGACAAAGTATAAAAAAAAAAGAAATATATATATATATATATATATATATATATATATATATATATATATATATATATATATATATATATATATATATATATATATATATATATATATATATATACGCTATACACTCACATATACACACATGTACGTATTCATACTTCCCTGCTGTCATGCATTCTTAGGGCTAACCTGCCCGATAGGAAATGACATCGCTAACGCCTGCTTCAGAGAGACACCGCCAATAAAACAGATAAAAAAGATCACATTTGTTCACACAAAGTCTCTAGCTGTCATGTGTATTGCACCGAACTCAGCTTCCTATCCATATCCAGGCCTCACCGACCCTTCTATGGTTTACCCCAAACGTCTCACATACCCTAGTCCATTCCATTGACAGCATGTCGACTCACGATATGTCAAATCCTTCCAATTCACTTCATTGTTTGCGCGCCTCGCAACCTCCTCTATGTTCAAGCATCGATCGCTCAAAATCTTTCTCACTCCATCCGTGATATATATACTTATTTCATTTATTAATTTTGCTTTGTCGCTGTACCCGCATTTGCGAGGTAGCGCAAGGAAACAGACGAAAGAAATGGCCCAACCCACCCCCATACACATGTATATACATACGTCCACACACGCAAATATACATACCTATACATCTCAATGTACACATATATATACACACACAGACACATACATATATACCCATGCACACAATTCACACTGTCTGCCTTTATTCATTCTCATCGCCACCTCGCCACACATGGAATACCATCCCCCTCCCCCCTCATGTGTGCGGGGTAGCGCTAGGAAAAGACAACAAAGGCCTCATTCGTTCACACTCAGTCTCTAGCTGTCATGCAATAATGCCCGAAACCACAGCTCCCTTTCCACATCCAGGCCTCACACAGCTTTCCATGGTTTACCCCAGACGCTTCACATGCCCTGATTCAATCCACTGACAACACGTCAACCCCGGTATACCACATCGATCCAATTCACTCTATTCCTTGCCCGCCTTTCACCCTCCTGCATGTTCAGGCCCTGATCATTCAAAATCTTTTTCACTCCATCTTTCCACCTCCAGTTTGGTCTCCCACTTCTCGTTCCCTCCACCTCCGACCCATATATCCTCCTGGTCATTCTTTCCTCACTCATTCTTTCCATGTGCCCAAACCATTTCAAAACACCCTCTTCTGCTCTCTCAACCACGCTCTTTCTGTTTCCACACATCTCTCTTACCCTTACATTACTTACTCGATCAAATCACCTCACACCATATATTGTCCTCAAACATCTCATTTCCAGCACATCCACCCTCCTGCGCACAACTCTATCCATAGCCCACGCCTCGCAACCATACAACATTGTTGGAACCACTATTCCTTCAAACATAGCCATTTTTGCTTTCCGAGATAATGTTCTCGACTTCCACACATTCTTCAAGGCTCCCAGAATTTTCGCCCCCTCCCCCACCCTATGATCCACTTCCGCTTCCATGGTTCTATCCGCTGCCAGATCCACTCCCAGATATCTCAAACACTTTACTTCCTCCAGTTTTTCTCCATTCAAACTTACCTCCCAATTGACTTGACCCTCAACCCTACTGTACCTAATAACCTTGCTCTTATTCACATTTACTCTTAACTTTCTTCTTTCACACACTTTACCAAACTCAGTCACCAGCTTCTGCATTTTCTCACATGAATCAGCCACCAGCGCTGTATCATCAGCGAACAACAACTGACTCACTTCCCGAGCTCTCTCATCCCCAACAGACTTCATACTTGCCCCTCTTTCCAAAACTCTTGCATTTACCTCCCTAACAACCCCATCCATAAACAAATTAAACAACCATGGAGACATCACACACCCCTGCCGCAAACCTACATTCACTGAGAACCAATCACTTTCCTCTCTTCCTACACGTACACATGCCTTACATCCTCGATAAAAACTTTTCACTGCTTCTAACAACTTGCCTCCCACACCATATATTCTTAATACCTTCCACAGAGCATCTCTGTCAACTCTATCATATGCCTTCTCCAGATCCATAAATGCTACATACTAATCCATTTGCTTTTCTAAGTATTTCTCACATACATTCTTCAAAGCAAACACCTGATCCACACATCCTCTACCACTTCTGAAACCACACTGCTCTTCCCCAATCTGATGCTCTGTACATGCCTTCACCCTCTCAATCAATACCCTCTCATATGATTTACCAGGAATACTCAACAAACTTATACCTCTGTAATTTGAGCACTCACTCTTAACCCCTTTGCCTTTGTACAATGGCACTATGCACGCATTCCGCCAATCCTCAGGCACCTCACCATGAGTCATACATACATTAAATAACCTTACCAACCAGTCAATAATACAGTCACCCCCTTTTTTAATAAATTCCACTGCAATACCATCCAAACCTGCTGCATTGCCGGCTTTCATCTTCCGCAAAGCTTTTACTACCTCTTCTCTGTTTACCAAATCATTTTCCCTAACCCTCTCACTTTGCACACCACCTCGACCAAAACAATCTATATCTGCCACTCTATCATCAAACACATTCAAGAAACCTTCAAAATACTCACTCCATCTCCTTCTCACATCACCACTACTTGTTGTCACCTCCCCATTTGCGCCCTTCACTGAAGTTCCCATTTGCTCCCTTGTCTTACACACTTTATTTACCTCCTTCCAGAACATCTTTTTATTCTCCCTAAAATTTAATGATACTCTCTCACCCCAACTCTCATTTGCCCTCTTTTTCACCTCTTGCACCTTTCTCTTGACCTCCTGTCTCTTTCTTTTATACATCTCCCACTCAATTGCATTTTTTCCCTGCAAAAATCGTCTAAAATGCCTCTCTCTTCTCTTTCACTAATAATCTTACTTCTTTATCCCACCAGTCACTACCCTTTCTAATCAACCCACCTCCCACTCTTCTCATGCCACAAGCATGCTATATATATATATATATATATATATATATATATATATATATATATATATATATATATATATATATATATATATATATATATATATATATATATATATAAATATATATATATATATATATATATATATATATATATATATATATATATATATATATATATATATATATATATATATATATATATATATATATGTATATATATATATATATATATATATATATATATATATATATATATATACATATATATATATATATGAGTCTACGGGGAAAATGAAACACCAAATTGACTTTCGTGTAATAATCACATCATCAGGGATGACACAAGAGAGAAATATATCAGTCAGATGATATACAACGAAGAGACGTAGCTAGGACGCCATTTGGCGTGTTTCGAATTTGGATAATCATCATGACTGTATGTAAGATATAAATTTTATGAACTGTATTTATAGTCAAGTATCTAATCATCATATCATTTGGAAGCTTAACATTGTATTCTCAGCTCTAGATATTTTTTGAAGTGAGAAACTAAGATTGTACGGAGCAAAATTACAGTTGGCTCAGTAGCCGATCTGCTCAACTTGTTATTCCATTTTGCACAGAGCAGTATGGAAAGCCGCCGCACCAGCAGACCGACAGCACTGATCCACCGAGCCAGGATAATATGGATGTGGGCGAGCGGGAAATCTGTGAGGGACATAGCTCAAGAGAACGACACGAGCATCACTACGGTGTACAGGTGGATAAGAAGATGGAACCGTGAGGGGACGATCAACACCCGACCCCGCACCGGCAGGCCTCGTGTGACCACAGTGGAGGAGGACACAGCCATCCTCGAGGCCCATCACCTCCAGCCGGAGAGGACCGCTGTGGACATAAGTCGAACAATTCAGCCACAATGTAGCCTTAAGACAGTCCAACGCCGCATTCAGGAGAGATCACCTTCACATCACTACACAATAAATCACTTGGATGCATGTAGCTACGGTGGGAGAAAAAGCTTTGTTACTGGGAATCATGCAGTGCAGTATGATGCAAAGTCAGGAGTTTATGATGCCAGTCACACCTCTATAACAAGTGTAAGTGCTCGTGCAAATAGTTTCTGCTCCGTGATGAACGGAAGCGGACAGAGATCTTGGTTTCAGGACACGAGGTATGAGGCAGCCAGCAGACATGGAGAGGACGACACTTACAAAGTCAATTTTGGAATGCAGAATTTTACCTACCCTAGCTGTACAGGTCTTACCCTGTATCAAAGTCATTGTTAATGAAGACGTTCATAAACAAGGGAAAATGTAGACAGCCAAGTGGAGGAAGGGAGAGGCACGGACGACTTCAACATATAAATAACGAAGTTGCTGCAAAAGTAATATGGCCAGGATTTACTTCTGTTATTTGATATTTTGTCTGTATTTACGTTATTGAGAAGCGTTTTACATACGTTATCATCAGTATCCTGGACCGAGACATTATCCACCAGGAGAACCAGTGGTTTATGACAAGGATTTTAGGTATTGGAAATAATTGATTCACAATATTTCATAAAAACATATCAAATTATACTGATTGTGTTCCTTTTCATACGATCTGAAGCTAATCAAGTTTTGAAAATCTACATACTGAACCTTCCATCTTATATATATAGATAGCGTTGTACGGAGTAGGGTGGATGTGTTGGAAATTTAATGTTTGAGGAGAATATGTGGTGTGAGGTGGTTTGCTCGAGTAAGTAATGTACGGGTAAAAGAGATGTGTGGTAATAAAAAGAATGTAATTATGAGAGCAGAGGAGGGTGTGTTGAAACGGTTTGAGCAAATGGAGAGAATGAGTGAGGACAGATTGACAAAGAGAATGTATGCGTCAGAGGTTGAGGGAACGAGGAGAAGTGTGAGACCAAATTGGAGGTGGAAGGGTGGAGTGAAAAGGATTTTGAGTGATCGGGGCCTGAACGTGCAGGAGGGTGAGAGACGTGCAAGCAATAGATTGAATTGTAAAGATGAGGTATAACGGAGTCTACGTGCTGTCAATGGACTGAACCAGGACATGTAAAGCGTCTGGGGTAAACCATGGAAAGGTTTGTGGGGCCTAGGTGTGGAAAGGGAGCTGTGTTTCGGTGCATTCCATATGACAGCTAAAGACTGTGAGCGAACGATCCCTTTTTGTCTGGATTCCTGGCGCTATCTCACTACTGCAGGCCTTATCGATGCTGTTATCCTATCGGACGGGGTAGCGACAGGAAAGGATGAAGGCATGCAAGTATGAATATATACATGTATATGCATATAATGTCTATGTATGTGTATGTATATGTAAGAATTAGCTCATATGTATATATAGGTATATGTGCGTATGTGGGCGTTTATGTACATATATGTATATACGAGTGGATGACCTGTTCTTCGTCTGTTTCCTAGCGCTACCTCGCGGACGCAAGAAACAGCAATTATGTACGTTAAACATGATTAGATGAATGAATATATATATATATATATATATATATATATATATATATATATATATATATATATATATATATATATATATATATATATATATATATATATATATATATATTCATTCATCTAATCATTTGATTAGGAAGAGAGGAAAGTGATTGGTTCTCAGTGAATGTAGGTTTGCGGCAGGGGTGTGTGATGTCTCCATGGTTGTTTAATTTGTTTATGGATGGGGTTGTTAGGGAGGTAAATGCAAGAGTTTTGGAAAGAGGGGCAACTATGAAGTCTGTTGGGGATGAGAGAGCTTGGGAAGCGAGTCAGTTGTTGTTCGCTGATGATACAGCGCTGGTGGCTGATTCATGTGAGAAACTGCAGAAGCTGGTGACTGAGTTTGGAAAAGTGTGTGGAAGAAGAAAGTTAAGAGTAAATGTGAATAAGAGCAAGGTTATTAGGTACAGTAGGGTTGAGGGTCAAGTCAATTGGGAGGTGAGTTTGAATGGAGAAAAACTGGAGGAAGTGAAGTGTTTTAGATATCTGGGAGTGGATCTGGCAGCGGATGGAACCATGGAAGCGGAAGTGGATCATAGGGTGGGGGAGGGGGCGAAAATCCTGGGGGCCTTGAAGAATGTGTGGAAGTCGAGAACATTATCTCGGAAAGCAAAAATGGGTATGTTTGAAGGAATAGTGGTTCCAACAATGTTGTATGGTTGCGAGGCGTGGGCTATGGATAGAGTTGTGCGCAGGAGGATGGATGTGCTGGAAATGAGATGTTTGAGGACAATGTGTGGTGTGAGGTGGTTTGATCGAGTGAGTAACGTAAGGGTAAGAGAGATGTGTGGAAATAAAAAGAGCGTGGTTGAGAGAGCAGAAGAGGGTGTTTTGAAGTGGTTTGGGCACATTGAGAGGATGAGTGAGGAGAGATTGACCAAGAAGATATATGTGTCGGAGGTGGAGGGAACAAGGAGAAGAGGGAGACCAAATTGGAGGTGGAAGGATGGAGTGAAAAGGATTTTGTGTGATCGGGGCCTGAACATGCAGGAGGGTGAAAGGAGGGCAAGGAATAGAGTGAATTGGAGCGATGTGGTATACCGGGGTTGACGTGCTGTCAGTGGATTGAATCGGGGCATGTGAAGCGTCTGGGGTAAACCATGGAAAGCTGTGTAGGTATGTATATTTGCGTGTGTGGACGTATGTATATACATGTGTATGGGGGGGGGGGTTGGGCCATTTCTTTCGTCTGTTTCCTTGCGCTACCTCGCAAACGCGGGAGACAGCGACAAAGTATAATAAAAATAATATATAATAAATTATATATATATATATATATATATATATATATATATTTTTTTTTTTCTTTTTTTTTTTGCGTTGTCTCCCGCGTTTGCGAGGTAGCGCAAGGAAACAGACGAAAGAAATGGCCCAACCCACCCCCATACACATGTATATACATACGTCCACACACGCAAATATACATACCTACACAGCTTTCCATGGTTTACCCCAGACGCTTCACATGCCTTGATTCAATCCACTGACAGCACGTCAACCCCGGTATACCACATCGCTCCAATTCACTCTATTCCTTGCCCTCCTTTCACCCTCCTGCATGTTCAGGCCCCGATCACACAAAATCTTTTTCACTCCATCTTTCCACCTCCAATTTGGTCTCCCTCTTCTCCTCGTTCCCTCCACCTCCGACACATATATCCTCTTGGTCAATCTTTCCTCACTCATTCTCTCCATGTGACCAAACCATTTCAAAACACCCTCTTCTCCTCTCTCAACCACGCACTTTTTATTTCCACACATCTCTCTTACCCTTACGTTACTTACTCGATCAAACCACCTCACACCACACATTGTCCTCAAACATCTCATTTCCAGCACATCCATCCTCCTGCGCACAACTCTATCCATAGTCCACGCCTCGCAACCATACAACATTGTTGGAATCACTATTCCTTCAAACATACCCATTTTTGCTTTCCGAGATAATGTTCTCGACTTCCACATATTCTTCAAGGCTCCCAGAATTTTCGCCCCCTCCCCCACCCTATGATCCACTTCCGCTTCCATGTTTCCATCCGCTGCCAGATCCACTCCCAGATATCTAAAACACTTCACTTCCTCCAGTTTTTCTCCATTCAAACTCACCTCCCAATTGACTTGACCCTCAACCCTACTGTACCTACTGTATATATATATATATATATATATATATATATATATATATATATATATATATATATATATATATTCATTTATTTGCCTTGTCGCTGTCTCCCGTGTTTGCGAGGTAGCGCAAGGAAACAGACGAAAGAAATGGCCCAACCCACCCCCATACACATGTATATACATACACGTCCACACACTCAAATATACATACCTATACATCTCAATGTACAGATATATATACACACACAGACACATACATATATACCCATGCACACAATTCACACTGTCTGCCTTTATTCATTCCCATCGCCACCTAGCCACACATGGAATACCGTCCCCCTCCCCCCTCAAGTGTGCGAGGTAGCGCAAGGAAAAGACAGCAAAGGCCCCATTCGTTCACACTCAGTCTCTAGCTGTCATGCAATAATGCCCGAAACCACAGCTCCCTTTCCACATCCAGGCCCCACACAACTTTCCATAGTTTACCCCAGACGCTTCACATGCCCTGATTCAATCCACTGACAGCACGTCAACCCCGGTATACCACATCGATCCAATTTACTCTATTCCTTGCCCTCCTTTCACCCTCCTGCATGTTCAGGCCCCGATCACACAAAATCTTTTTCACTCCATCTTTCCACCTCCAATTTGGTCTCCCACTTCTCCTCGTTCCCTTCACCTCCGACACATATATCCTCTTGGTCAATCTTTCCTCACTCATTCTCTCCATGTGCCCAAACCATTTCAAAACACCCTCTTCTGCTCTCTCAACCACGCTCTTTTTAATTCCACACATCTCTCTTACCCTTACATTACTTACTCGATCAAACACATTGTCCTCAAACATCTCATTTCCAGCACATCCACCCTCCTGCGCACAACTCTATCCATAGCCCACGCCTCGCAACCATACAACATTGTTGGAACCACTATTCCTTCAAACATACCCATTTTTGCTTTCCGAGATAATGTTCTCGACTTCCACACATTCTTCAAGGCTCCCAGAATTTTCGCCCCCTCCCCCAAACTATGATTCACTTCCGCTTCCTTGGTTCCATCTGCTACCAGATCCACTCCCAGATATCTAAAACACTTTATTTCCTCCAGATTTTCTCCATTCAAACTTACCTCCCAATTGACTTAACCCTCAACCCTACTGTACTTAATAACCTTGCTCTTATACACATTTACTCTTAACTTTCTTCTTTCACACACTTTACCAAACTCAGTCACCAGCTTCTGCAGTTTCTCACATGAATCAGCCACCAGCGCTGTATCATCAGCGAACAACAACTGACTCACTTCCCAAGCTCTCTCATCCACAACACACTTCATACTTGCCCCTCTTTCCAAAACTCTTCCATTCACCTCCCTAACAACCCCATCCATAAACAAATTAAACAACCATGGAGACATCACACACCCCTGCCGTAAACCTACATTCACTGAGAACCAATCACTTTCCTCTCTTCCTACACGTACACCTGCCTCGATTAAAAAAACTTTTCACTGCTTCTAACAACTTTCGTCCCACACCATATATTCTTAATACCTTCCACAGAGCATCTTTATCAACTCTATCATATGCCTTCTCCAGATCCAAAATGCTACATACAAATCCATTTCCTTTTCTAAGTATTTCTCACATGCATTCTTCAAAGTAAACACCTGATCCACACACCCTCTACCACTTCTGAAACCATATTGACCTTCCCCAATCTGATGCTGTGTACATGCCTTCACCCTCTCAATCAATACCCTCACATATAATTTTCCATGATTACTCAACAAACTTATATCTCTGTAATTTGAGCACTCACTCTTATCCCCTTTGCCTTTGTACAATGGCACTATGCAAGCATTCCGCCAATCCTCAGGCACCTCACCATGAATCAAACATACATTGAATAACCTTACCAACCAGTCAAAAATACAGTCACCACCTTTTTTTAATAAATTCCACTGCAATACCATACAAACCTGCTGCCTTGCCGTCTTCCATCTTCCGCGTAGCTTTTACTACCTCTTCTCTGTTTATCAATTCATTTTCCCTAACCGTCTCACTTTCTACACCACCTCGACCAAAACACACTACATCTGTCACTCTATTATCAAACATATTCAACAAACCTTCAAAATACTCACTCCATCTCCTTCTCACATCACCACTACTTGTTATCACCTCCCCATTTGCCCCCTTCAATGAAGTTCCCATATATAAATATATATATATATATATATATATATATATATATATATATATATATATATATATATATATATATATATATATATATATATATATATATATGTATATATATATATATATGTTGACTGGTTGGTAAGGTTATTTAATGTATGTATGACTCATGGTGAGGTGCCTGAGGATTGGCGGAATGCGTGCATAGTGCCATTGTACAAAGGCAAAGGGGATTAGAGTGAGTGCTCAAATTACAGAGGTATAAGTTTGTTGAGTATTCCTGGTAAATTATATGGGAGGGTATTGATTGAGAGGGTGAAGGCATGTACAGAGCATCAGATTGGGGAAGAGCAGTGTTGTTTCAGAAGTGGTAGAGGATGTGTGGATCAGGTGTTTGCTTTGAAGAATGTATGTGAGAAATACTTAGAAAAGCAAATGGATTTGTATGTAGCATTTATGGATCTGGAGAAGGCATATGATAGAGTTGATAGAGATGCTCTGTGGAAGGTATTAAGAATATATGGTGTGGGAGGCAAGTTGTTAGAAGCAGTGAAAAGTTTTTATCGAAGATGTAAGGCATGTGTACGTGTAGGAAGAGAGGAAAGTGATTGGTTCTCAGTGAATGTAGGTTTTCGGCAGGGGTGTGTGATGTCTCCATGGTTGTTTAATTTGTTTATGGATGGGGTTGTTAGGAAGGTTAATGCAAGAGTTTTGGAAAGAGGGGCAACTATGAAGTCTGTTGGGGATGAGAGAGCTTAGGAAGTGAGTCAGTTGTTGTTCGCTGATGACACAGCGCTGGTGGCTGATTCATGTGAGAAACTGCAGAAGCTGGTGACTGAGTTTGGTAAAGTGTGTGAAAGAAGAAAGTTAAGAGTAAATGTGAATAAGAGCAAGGTTATTAGGTACAGTAGGGTTGAGGGTCAAGTCAATTGGGAGGTGAGTTTGAATCGAGAAAAACTGGAGGAAGTGAAGTGTTTTAGATATCTGGGAGTGGATCTGGCAGCGGATGGAACCATGGAAGCGGAAGTGGATCATAGGGTGGGGGAGGGGGCGAAAATTCTGGGAGCCTTGAAGAATGTGTGGAAGTCGAGAACATTATCTCGGAAAGCAAAAATGGGTATGTTTGAAGGAATAGTGGTTCCAACAATGTTGTATGGTTGCGAGGCGTGGGCTATGGATAGAGTTGTGCGCAGGAGGATGGATGTGCTGGGAATGAGATGTTTGAGGACAATGTGTGGTGTGAGGTGGTTTGATCGAGTAAGTAACGTAAGGGTAAGAGAGATGTGTGGAAATAAAAAGAGCGTGGTTGAGAGAGCAGAAGAGGGTGTTTTGAAATGGTTTGGTCACATGGAGAGAATGAGTGAGGAAAGATTGACCAAGAGGATATATGTGTCGGAGGTGGAGGGAACGAGGAGAAGAGGGAGACCAAATTGGAGGTGGAAAGATGGAGTGAAAAAGATTTTGTGTGATCGGGGCCTAAACATGCAGGAGGGTGAAAGGAGGGCAAGGAATAGATTGAATTGGAGCAATGTGGTATACCGGGGTTGACGTGTTGTCAGTGGATTGAATCAAGGCATGTGAAGCACGCAAATATACATACCTACACAGCTTTCCATGGTTTACCCCAGACGCTTCACATGCTCTGATTCAATCCACTGACAGCACGTCAACCCCGGTATACCACATCGATCCAATTCACTCTATTCCTTGCCCTCCTTTCACCCTCCTGCATGTTCAGGCACCGATCACCCAAAATCTTTTTCACTCCATCTTTCCACGTCCAATTTGGTCTCCCACTTCTCCTCGTTCCCTCCACCTCCGACACATATATCCTCTTGGTCAATCTTTCCTCACTCATTCTCTCCATGTGCCCAAAACATTTCAAAACACCCTCTTCTGCTTTCTCAACCACGCTCTCTTTATTTCCACACATCTCTCTTACCCTTACGTTACTTAATCGATCAAACCACCTCACACCACACATTGTCCTCAAACATCTCATTTCCAGTACATCCATCCTCCTGCGCACAACTCTATCCATAGCCCACGCCTCGCAACTATACAACATTGTTGAAACTACTATTCCTTCAAACATACCCATTTTTGCTTTCCGAGATAATGTTCTCGACTTCCACACATTCTTCAAGGCTCCCAGGATTTTCGCCCCCTCCCCCACCCTATGATCCACTTCCGCTTCCATGGTTCCATCCGCTGCCAGATCCATTCCCAAATATCTAAAACACTTTACTTCCTCCAGTTTTTCTCCATTCAAACTTACCTCCCAATTGCCTTAACCCTCAACCCTACTGTACCTAATTACCTTGCTCTTATTCACATTTACTCATAACTTTCTTCTTTCACACACTTTACCAAACTCAGTCACCAACTTCTTCAGTTTCTCACATGAATCAGCCACCAGCGCTGTATCATCAGCGAACAACAACTGACTCACTTCCCAAGCTCTCTCATCCCCAACACACTTCATACTTGCCCCTCTTTCCAAAACTCTTGCATTCCCCTCCCTAACAACCCCATCCATAAACAAATTAAACAACAATGGAGACACCACACACCCCTGCCGCAAACCTACATTCACTGAGAACCAATCACTTTCCTCTCTTCCTACACGTACACATGCCTTACATCCCCGATAAAAACTTTTCACTGCTTCTAACAAGTTGCCTCCCACACCATATATTCTTAATACCTTCCACAGAGCATCTCTATCAACTCTATCATATGCCTTCTCCAGATCCGTGAATGCTACATACAAATCCATTTGCTTTTCTAAGTATTTCTCACATACATTCTTCAAAGCAAACACCTGATCCACACATCCTCTACCACTTCTGAAACCACACTGCTCTTCCCCAATCTGATGCTCTGTACATGCGTTCACCCTCTCAATCAACACCCTCCCATATGATTTACCAGGAATACTCAACAAACTTATACATCTGTAATTTGAGCACTCACTCTTATCCCCTTTGCCTTTATACGATGGCACTATGCACGCATTTCGCCAATCCTCAGGCACCTCACCATGAGTCATACATACATTAGATAACCTTACCAACCAGTCAATAATACAGTTACCCCCTTTTTTAATGAATTCCACTGCAATACCCTCCAAACCTGCTGCCTTGCCGGCTTTCATCTTCCGCAAAACTTTTACTACCTCTTCTCTGTTTACCAAATCATTTTCCCTAACCCTCTCACTTTGCACACCACCTCGACCAAAACACCCTATATCTGCCACTCTATCATCAAACACATTCAAGAAACCTTCAATATACTCACTCCATCTCCTTCTCACATCACCACTACTTGTTATCACCTCCCCATTTCCGCCCTTCACTGAAGTTCCCATTTGCTCCCTTGTCTTACGCACTTTATTTACCTCCTTCCAGAACATCTTTTTATTCTCCCTAAAATTTAATGATACTCTCTCACCCCAACTCTCATTTGCCCTCTTTTTCACCTCTTGCACCTTTCTCTTGACCTCCTGTCTCTTTATTTTATACATCTCCCACTCAATTGCATTTTTTCCCTGCAAAAATCGTCCAAATGCCTCTCTCTTCTCTTTCACTAATAATCTTACTTCTTCATCCCACCACTCACTACCCTTTCTAATCAACCCACCTCCCACTCTTCTCATGCCACAAGCATCTTTTGCGCAATCCATCACTGATTCCCTAAATACATCCCATTCCTCCCCCACTCCCCTCACTTCCATTGTTCTCACCTTTTTCCATTCTGTACTCAGTCTCTCTTGGTACTTCCTCACACATGTCTCCTTCCCAAGCTCACTTACTCTCACCACCCTCTTCACCCCAACATTCATATATATATATATATATATATATATATATATATATATATATATATATATATATATATATATATATATATATATATATATATATATATATATATATATATATATATATATATATATATTAGCCGCCTTCAGTGAAGGGGGCTAATGGGGAGGTGATAACAAGAAGTGGTGATGTGAGAAGGAGATGGAGTGAGTATTTTGAAGGTTTGTTGAATGTATTTGATGATAGACTGGCAGATATAGGGTGTTTGGGTCAAGGTGGTCTGCAAAGTGACAGGGTTAGGGAAAATGATTTGGTAAACAGAGAAGAGGTAGTAAACGCTATGCTGAAGATAGAAGACGGCAAGGCAGCAGGTTTGCATGGTATTGCAGTGAGATTTATTATAAAAGGGGGTGACTGTATTGTTGACTGGTTGGTAAGGTTATTTAATGTATTTATGATTCATGGTGAGGTGCCTGAGGATTGGCGGAATGCTTGCATAGTGCCAGTGTACAAAGGCAAAGGGGATAAGGTGAGTGCTCAAATTACAAAGGTATACGTTTGTTGAGTACTCCTGGGAAATTATATTGGAGGGTATTGATTGAGAGGGTGAAGACATGTACAGAGCATCAGATCGGGGAAGAGCAGTGTGGTTTCAGAAGTGGTAGAGGATGAGTGGATCAGGTGTTTCCTCTGTAGAATGCGTGTGAAAAATACTTAGAAAAGCAAAAGGATTTGTATGTAGCATTTATGGATCTGGAGAAGGCATATGACAGAGTTGATAGAGATGCTTTGTGGAAGTATATGGTGTGTGAAGCAATTTGTTAGAAGAAGTGAAATGTTTTATCGAGGATGTAAGGCATGTCTACGTGTAGGAAGAGAGAAAAGTGATTGGTTCTCAGTGAGTGTAGGTTTGCGGCAGGGGTGTGTGATGTCTCCATGGTTGTTTAATTTGTTTATGGATGGGGTTGTTAGGGAGGTGAATGCAAGAGTTTTGGAAAGAGGGGCGAATATGCAGTCTGTTGGGGATGACAGAGCTTGGGAAGTGAGTCAGTTTTTGTTCGCTGATAATACAGCGCTGGTGGCTGATTCATGTGAGAAACTGCAGAAGCTGGTTACTGAGTTTGGTAAAGTGTGTGAAAGAAGAAAGTTAAGAGTAAATGTGAATAAGAGCAAGGTTATTAGGTACGGTAGGGTTGAGGGTCAAGTTAACTGGGAGGTAAGTTTGAATGGAGAAAAACTGGAGGAAGTAAAGTGTTTTAGATATCTGGGAGTGGATCTGGCAGCGGATGGAACCATGGAAGCGGAAGTGAATCATAGGGTGGGGGAGAGGGCGAAAGTCCTGGGAGCCTTGAAGAATGTTTGGAAGTCGAGAACATTATCTCGGAACGCAAAAATGGGTATGTTTGAAGGAATAGTGGTTCCAACAATGTTGTATGGTTGCGAGGTGTGGGCTATGGATATAGTTGTGCGCAGGAGGGTGGATGTGCTGGAAATGAGATGTTTGAGGACAATATGTTGTGGGAGGTGGTTTCATCGAGTAAGTAATGTAAGGGTAAGAGAGATGTGTGGAAATGAAAAGAGCGTTGTTGAGAGAGCAGAAGAGGGTGTTTTGAAATGGTTTGGGCACATGGAGAGAATGATTGAGGAAAGATTGACCAAGAGGATATATATGTCAGAGGTGGAGGGAACGAGGAGAAGTGGGAGACCTAATTGGAGGTGGAAGGATGGAGTGAAAAAGATTTTGAGTGATCGGGGCCTGAACATGCAGGAGGGTGAAAGGCGTTCAAGGAATAGAGTGAATTGGAACGATGTGGTATACCGGTGTCGACGTGCTGTCAATGGATTGAACCAGGGCATGTGAACCGTCTGGGGTAAACCATGGAAAGTTCTGTGGGGCCTGGATGTGGAAAGGGAGCTGTGGTTTCGGTGCATTATTACAAGACAGCTAGAGACTGAATGTGAACGAATGGGGTCTTTGTTGTCTTTTCCTAGCGCTACCTCGCACACTTGAGGGGAGAGGGTGCTGTTATTCCACGTGTGGGGAGGTGGCGATGGGAATAAATAAAGGCTGACAGTATGAATTATGTACATGTGTATATATGTATATGTCTGTGTGTGTATATATATGTGAACATTGAGATGTATTGGTATGTATATTTGCGTGTGTGGACGTGTATTTATATACATGTGGATGTGGGTGGGTTTGGCCATTCTTTCGTCTGTTTCCTTGCGCTACCTCGCTAACGCAGGAGACAGCGACAAAGCAAAATAAATAAAAAATAATTATATATATGTATATATATATATATATATATATATATATATATATATATATATATATATATATATATATATATATATATATATATATCCATGAATCCATAGTGAAAATGAAACACGATAAGTTCCCAAGTGCACTTTCGTTGTAATATTCACATCATCCGGGGAGACATAAGAGATAAATATAAGTCAGTTAATGTACAATGAAGAGACGATGCTAGGACGCCATTTGGTAAACATCTGATCGTCCAAAACATACAACGAGCGTTCATGAACTTATCATTTTATGAGTTTTATCAACAATAAAGTTATCTGATTTGTATATACCAACACTAATATTAAGATTATAATTCTTTGTGCATTCAATAATAGAAGATTCAGTGATATCTCTCTTGATTATTTAATAGAGTATTGACTGAGATGGCATTACTCCAGTCAATACAATGATTATAGTTTTTAACGTGATTAAACAAGGCTTTTGGTGTTTCTCCCGTTCTTATACTACATTCATGTTGCTCAATTCTAACAGAAAGATCCTTACCACTCTGACCAACATAAAATTTATCACAATTTCCACAAGGCACTTTATAGATGCATCTAAGAGAATTACCTGGTGAATTCCTGATTAAGATATTCTTTATAGTATCACTGTTGCTAAAGGCAACATTTACATTCAAGGATTTAAGCAACATGGGAAGTAAAGTGAAATTATTATTAAAAGAGAGAACTAAAAGATTCTTGGTGTCAATATGAGTTTTGGGCTCAACTCTATAAAATGATTTCTTTGCTAACTTAAGGGATTTATCAATGAAAGATCTAGGGTACTTTAACTTAGATCCAATAGAATATATCTTCTCAAACTCATCATTAATTTTTATTTCAAACTCGTAAGCTATTATGTTTCCTCACTTTTCACTAAAGTTCCAGTTAATGACCTTTTAGAATATCTATTTCCCGTCTTGGGTGATATCCTTTTATGAGAAGGCTTATGAGAGGCAAGTGTTTTGGGAGCAGTGTTACTATTGTTGATGCTCGAGACCAGGTTATAGTGATGGGTGATTTGAATGCCAAAGTTAGTAATGTGGCACTTGAGGGAATAGTTGGTGTAGATGGAGTGTTCAGTGTTGTAAATGGAAATGGTGAAGATCTTGTATATTTGTGTGCTGAAAAAGGAATGGTGATTGGGAATACAGAAAAGAAGAGCGAATATTGAGTTGAAAAGAGTAGTGAGAGTAAGTGAGTCTGAGAGGGTGACTTGTGTGAGGAAGTGCCAGGTGAGATTGAGTGCAGAATAGAAAAAGGTGAGAGCAAAGGGCGTAAGGGGAATGGGGGAGAAATGGGATGTATTTAGGGAAGCAGTGATGGCTTGCGCAAAAGATGCTTGTGGCATGAGAAGTGTGGGAGGTAGACAGATTAGAAAGGTTAGTGAGTACGGGGATGTAGAACTAAGATGATTAGTGAGAGTAAAGAGGGAGGGATTTGGACGATTTTTGCAGGGATATAGTGCAAATGACTGGGAGATGTATGAAATTAAAAAGCAGGAGGTCAAGAGACAGGTGCAAGAGGTGAAAAGGAGGCCAATGAGAGTTGGGGTTAGAGAGTATCATTAACTTCAAGGGATATTAAAAGATGTTTTGGAAGGAGGTAAATAAAGAGCGTAAGAGAATAGAACAAATGGGAACATCGTTGAAGGTGGCTAATGGGGAGGTAATAACAAGTAGTGGTGATGTGAGAAGGACGTGGAGTAAGTATTTTGAAAATTTATTGAATGTGTTACATAATAGATTGGCAGAAATACGAAGTTTTGGTCGAGGTGGTGTGCGAAGTGAGAGGGTTAGGGAAAATGATTTTGTAAACAGAGAAGAGGTACCAAAAGCTTTGCAGATGAAAGCCTACAAGGCAAAGGGTTCGGATGGTATTACAGTGGAATGCATTAAAAAAGGTGGTAAACTGTGCCGTTGAGTGGGTGGTAAGGATATCTAATGTATGTATGGCTCATGGTGAGGTGCCAAGGATTGGCGCAATACATGCATAGTGCCATTGTACAAAGGCAAAGCGGATAAAGGTGAGTGCTCAAATTACAGCGGTATAAGTTTGTCGAGTATTCCTGGGAAATTATATGGGAGGGTATTGATTGAGAGGGTGAAAGCATGTTCAGATAATCAGATTGAGGAAAAGCAGTTAGGTTTTAGAAGTGGTAGAGGATGTATGGATCATGTGTTTACTTTGAAGAACGTATCTGAGGAATACTTATTATACTTTGTCGCTGTCTCTCTCGTTAGCGAGGTAGCGCAAGGAAGCAGACAAAAGAATGGCCCATATACATACTTACACATCTCAACATATACATATATATATATATATATATATATATATATATATATATATATATATATATATATATATATATATATATATATATATATATTGACCGCACGCTGATCACGCAACACAAAAAACACTCAATTTCACGTGAATTCTGAGACACAGTATTATTTAAGAAGTGGTATCACGTCGGCGAAGGTAACAAGGAAGAGAAAGGAAACATTCCCCAGAAGACGGCGAAACTGATGGAGGAAATTTACGATTAGACTTGACTTCGATAAAGTTCCCAAACTGCATGTCTCGTGACGATGTTGAACTCATGCACCAAGATCATTTCCACAGTGCACACATTCTTCACATATAAGGAGTTGTCGTGATGGATGGACCAGCATGTATGGTGTTGTTATATTCTACTACAAATTGGATTTTCTTCATTTCTTTGGTCAGATATTGTATGAAATACCAGGTCAGAAGTGTAGAAATTGTAAGCCCAAGGTGTTTGAAGTACCCTTGTGGTACCCTGAGGAAGCACAAAAGGTACCGTTGGTAGAAGATGATGAATTGACTCCGGTAAGATGGGAGGAGCTAAAGGACCGAGAAAATATGCACAATGGCAGGTTAGCGTCACTAGAGGTCATCCAAGCGTCGGACTAACGGTTTTCAAAAAAGGAAATAAAGATTAACCAAGTTCGACCCCTGATTTTCGGGAAGCATGAGCATGGAGTTGCACGGACTGTGATCCTTGCTGTGGTTACAAGAATGTTCTTCCGCCCACTAGTGATGCTACTACGTTTGTGAATCAAGAACCATTGCAACACAAACCTCGCCAGGTGGTAGAGTGTCCCGCAGTGTATCGAGACAGACTTCCCCAGAACTTTTTTAAAGGGGAAGTAAATGTTTATAGTTGTGTTACTGGAGTGATAGTTTTCATACATGGTGCTTTGACAAGAAAATAGTGAAACTGGAGAAAAAAATGTAGCTTAGACATTGAAGCTTATTGATACAGTGGTTAAACTGATGAGAACTACTATTGACGTTTGTGTAAATAAATTAAACATTTCCCTTTTCCATAGCCAGAGGTTGAACCATTATGTGACATTCATTTCCTCATTTCATTTCAAGCTAGAAGTTTCAGTTTTCTAAATTATTTCCTACTTTTTTCATATGTATATATATGTATATGTGTGTGTGTGTGTGTGTGTGTGTGTATATGTGCGTATGTATGTGTATGTATATATATATATATATATATATATATATATATATATATATATATATATATATATATATATATATATATATATATATATATATATTGGTTCTCAGTGAATGTAGGTTTGCGGCAGGGGTGTGTGATGTCTCCATGGTTGTTTAATTTGTTTATGGATGGGGTTGTTAGGGAGGTAAATGCAAGAGTTTTGGAAAGAGGGGCAAGTATGAAGTCTGTTGGGGATGAGAGAGCTTGGGAAGTGAGTCAGTTGTTGTTCGCTGATGATACAGCGCTGGTGGCTGATTCATGTGAGAAACTGCAGAAGCTGGTGACTGAGTTTGGTAAAGTGTGTGGAAGAAGAAAGTTAAGAGTAAATGTGAATAAGAGCAAGGTTATTAGGTACAGTAGGGTTGAGGGTCAAGTCAATTGGGAGGTGAGTTTGAATGGAGAAAAACTGGAGGAAGTGAAGTGTTTTAGATATCTGGGAGTGGATCTGTCAGCGGATGGAACCATGGAAGCGGAAGTGGATCATAGGGTGGGGGAGGGGGCGAAAATTTCGGGAGCCTTGAAAAATGTGTGGAAGTCGAGAACATTATCTCGGAAAGCAAAAATGGGTATGTTTGAAAGAATAGTGGTTCCAACAATGTTGTATGGTTGCGAGGCGTGGGCTATGGATAGAGTTGTGCGCAGGAGGATGGACGTGCTGGAAATGAGATGTTTGAGGAAAATGTGTGGTGTGAGGTGGTTTGATCGAGTAAGTAACGTAAGGGTAAGAGAGATGTGTGGAAATAAAAAGAGCGTGGTTGAGAGAGCAGAAGAGGGTGTTTTGAAATGGTTTGGGCACATGGAGAGAATGAGTGAGGAAAGATTGACCAAGAGGATATATGTGTCGGAGGTGGAGGGAACGAGGAGAAGAGGAAGACCAAATTGGAGGTGGAAAGATGGAGTGAAAAAGATTTTGTGTGATCGGGGCCTGAACATGCAGGAGGGTGAAAGGAGGGCAAGGAATAGAGTGAATTGGATCGATGTGGTATACAGGGGTTGACGTGCTGTCAGTGGATTGAGTCGGGGCATGTGAAGCGTCTGGGGTAAACCATGGAAAGCTGTGTAGGTATGTATATTTGCGTGTGTGGACGTGTGTATGTACATGTGTATGGGGGGGGGGGGGGGTTGGGCCATTTCTTTCGTCTGTTTCCTTGCGCTACCTCGCAAACGCGGGAGACAGCGACAAAGTATAAAAAAAAAAAAAAAAAAATATATATATATATATATATATATATATATATATATATATATATATATATATATATATATATATATATATATATATATATATATATATATATTATCCCTGGGGATAGGGGAGAAAGAATACTTCCCACGTATTCCCTGCGTGTCGTAGAAGGCGACTAAAAGGGGAGGGAGCGGGGGGCTGGAAATCCTCCCCTCTCACTTTTTTTTTTTTTTTTTTTTTTAATTTTCCAAAAGAGGGAACAGAGAAGGGGCCCAGGTGAGGATATTCCCTCAAGGGCCCAGTCCTCTGTTCTCAACGCTACCTCGCTAATGCGGGAAATGGCGAATAGTATGAAAAAAAAAAAAAAAAAAAAAAAAATATATATATATATATATATATTATCCCTGGGGATAGGGGTGAAAGAATACTTCCCACGCATTCCTCGCGTGTCGTAGAAGGCGACTAGAGGGGACGGGAGCGGGGGGCCAGAAATCCTCCCCTCATTGTATTTTTAACTTTCTAAAATGGGAAACAGAAGAAGAGAGTCACGCGGGGAGTGCTCATCCTCCTCGAAGGCTCAGACTGGGGTGTCTAAATGTGTGTGGATGTAACCAAGATGTGAAAAAAGGAGAGATAGGTAGTATGTTTGAGGAAAGGTACCTGGATGTTTTGGCTCTGAGTGAAACGAACCTCAAGGGTAAAGGGAAAGAGTGGTTTGGGAATGTCTTGGGAGTAAAGTCAGGGGTTAGTGAGAGGACATGAGCAAGGGAAGAAGTAGCAGAACTCCTGAAACAGGAGTTGTGGGAGTATGTGATAGAAAGTAAGAAAGTAAATTCTCGATTAATATGGGTAAAACTGAGAGTTGATGGAGAGAGATGGGTGATTATTGGTGCATATGCACCTGGGCATGAGAAGAAAGATCATGAGAGGCAAGTGTTTTGGGAGCAGTTGAATGAGTGTGTTAGTGGTTTTGATGCACGAGACCGGGTTATAGTGATGGGTGATTTGAATGCAAAGGTGAGTAATGTGGCAGTTGAGGGAATAATTGGTATACATGGGGTGTTCAGTGTTGTAAATGGAAATGGTGAAGAGCTTGTAGATTCATGTGCTGAAAAAGGACTGGTGATTGGGAATACCTCGTGTAAAAAGCGAGATATACAGAAGTATACGTATGTAAGTATAAGAGATGGCCAGAGAGCGTTATTGGATTACGTGTTAATTGACAGGCGCGCGAAAGAGAGACTTTTGGATGTTAATGTGCTGAGAGGTGCAACTGGAGGGATGTCTGTTCATTATCTTATGGAGGCTAAGGTGAAGATTTATACGGGTTTTCAGAAAAGAAGAGTGAATGTTGGGGTGAAGAGGGTGGTGAGAGTAAGTGAGCTTGGGAAGGAGACTTGTGTGAGGAAGTACCAGGAGAGACTGAGTACAGAATGGAAAAAGGTGAGAACAATGGAAGTAAGGGGAGTGGGGGAGGAATGGGATGTATTTGGGGAATCAGTGATGGATTGCGCAAAAGATGCTTGTGGCATGAGAAGAGTGGGCGGTGGGTTGATTACAAAGTGTAGTGAGTGGTGGGATGAAGAAGTAAGATTATTAGTGAAAGAGAAGAGAGAGGCATTTGGACGATTTTTGCAGGGAAAAAATGCAATTGAGTGGGAGATGTATAAAAGAAAGAGACAGGAGGTCGAGAGAAAGGTGCAAGAGGTGAAAAAGAGGGCAAATGAGAGTTGGGGTGAGAGAGTATCATTAAATTTTAGGGAGAATAAAAAGATGTTCTGGAGGGAGGTAAATAAAGTGCGTAAGACAAGGGAGCAAATGGGAACTTCAGAGAAGGGCGGAAATGGGGAGGTGATAACAAGTAGTGGTGATGTGAGAAGGAGATGGAGTGAGTATTTTGAAGGTTTCTTGAATGTGTTTGATGATAGAGTGGCAGATATAGTGTGTTTTGGTCGAGGTGGTGTGCAAAGTGAGAGGGTTATGGAAAATGATTTGGTAAACAGCAAAGAGGTAATAAAAGCTTTGCGGAAGATGAAAGCCGGCAAGGCAGCAGGTTTGGATGGTATTGCAGTGGAATTTATTAAAAAGGGGGGTGACTGTATTATTGACTGGTTGGTCAGGTTATCTAATGTATGTATGACTCATGGTGAGGTGCCTGAAGATTAGCGGAATGCGTGCATAGTGCCATTGTACAAAGGCAAAGGGGATAAGAGTGAGTGCTCAAATTACAGAGGTATAAGTTTGTTGAGTATTCCTGGTAAATTATATGGGAGGGTATTGATTGAGATGGTGAAGGCATGTACACAGCATCAGATTGGGGAAGAGCAGTGTGGTTTCAGAAGTGGTAGAGGATGTGTGGATCAGGTGTTTGCTTTGAAGAATGTATGTGAGAAATACTTAGAAAAGCAAAAGGATTTGTATGTAACATTTATGGATCTGGAGAAGGCATATGATAGAGTTGATAGAGATGCTCTGTGGAAGGTATTAAGAATATATGGTGTGGGAGGCAAGGTGTTAGAAGCAGTGAAAAGTTTTTATCGAGGATGTAAGGCATGTGTACGTGTAGGAAGAGAGGAAAGTGATTGGTTCTTAGTGAATGTAGGTTTGCGGCAGGGGTGTGTGATGTCTCCATGGTTGTTTAATCTGTTTATGGATGGGATTGTTAGGGAGGTGAATGCAAGAGTTTTGGAAAGAGGGGCAAGTATGAAGTGTGTTGGGGATGAGAGAGCTTGGGAAGTGAGTCAGTTGTTGTTCGCTGATGATACAGCGCTGGTGGCTGATTCATGTGAGAAACTGCAGAAGCTGGTGACTGAGTTTGGTAAAGTGTGTGAAAGAAGAAAGTTAAGAGTAAATGTGAATAAGAGCAAGGTTATTAGGTACAGTAGGGTTGAGGGTCAGGTCAATTGGGAGGTGAGTTTGAATGGAGAAAAACTGGAGGAAGTGAAGTGTTTTGGATATCTGGGAGTGGATCTGGCAGCGGATGGAACCATGGAAGCGGAAGTGGATCATAGGGTGGGGGAGGGGGCGAAAATTCTGGGAGCCTTGAAGAATGTGTGGAAGTCGAGAACATTATCTCGGAAAGCAAAAATGGGTAAGTTTGAAGGAATAGTGGTTCCAACAATGTTGTATGGTTGCGAGGCGTGGGCTATGGATAGAGTTGTGCGCAGGAGGATGGATGTGCTGGAAATGAGATGTTTGAGGACAATGTGTGGTGTGAGGTGGTTTGATCGAGTAAGTAACGTAAGGGTAAGAGAGATGTGTGGAAATAAAAAGAGCGTGGTTGAGAGAGCAGAAGAGGGTGTTTTGAAATGGTTTGGGCACATGGAGAGAATGAGTGAGGAAAGATTGACCAAGAGGATATATGTGTCGGAGGTGGAGGGAACGAGGAGAAGAGGGAGACCAAATTGGAGGTGGAAAGATGGAGTGAAAAAGATTTTGTGTGATCGGGGCCTGAACATGCAGGAGGGTGAAAGGAGGGCAAGGAATAGAGTGAATTGGAGCGATGTGGTATACCGGGGTTGACGTGCTGTCAGTGGATTGAATCAAGGCATGTGAAGCGTCTGGGGTAAACCATGGAAAGCTGTGTAGGTATGTATATTTGCGTGTGTGGACGTATGTATATACATGTGTATGGGGGTGGGTTGGGCCATTTCCTTCGTCTGTTTCCTTGCGCTACCTCGCAAACGCGGGAGACAGCGGCAAAACAATAAAAAATAAAATATATATATATATATATATATATATATATATATATATATATATATATATATATATATATATATATATATATATATATATATATATGTTCCTTTGAGTCCACGGGGAAAATGAAACACGAAAAGTTCCCAAGTGCACTTTCGTGTAATAATCAGATCATCAGGGGAAGCAAAAGAGATAAATATAAGTCAGTTGATGTACATCTAAGAGACGAAGCTAGGACGCCATTTGGTAAACATCTCTTTTTACCAAACCATTCTCCCTGATCCTCTCACTTCACACACCCCGTCGACCAAAACACCCTATATCTGCCACTCTCTCATCAAACACATTGAACAAACCTTCAAAATACTCACTCCATCTCCTCACATCACCACTACTTGTTATTACCTCCGCATTAGCCCCCTTCACCTATGTTCCCATTTGTTCTTTTGTCTTACGCACTTTATTTACCTCCTTCCAAAATATCTTTTCATTTTCCTTAAAATTTAATGATACTCTCTCAGCCCAACTCTCATTTGCCCTCTTTTTCACCTCTTGCACCTTTTTCTCGACCTCCTATCTCTTTCTATTATACATCTCCCAGTCATTTGCACCATTTCCCTGCAAAAATTTTCTAAATGCCTCTCTTCTTTCTTTCAGTAATAATTGCACTTCCTCATCCCACCACTTACTAACCTTTCTAATCTGCCCACCTCCCACGCTTCTCATGCCACAAGTATCTTTTGCGCATGCCATCACTGCCTCCCTAAATTCATGCCATTCCTCCCCCACCTCCCCATTACGTCCTTTGCTCTCACATTTTGCCATTCTGCACTTAGTCTCTCCTGGTACTTTATAACACAGGTCTCCTTCCCAAGCTTACTCACTCTCACCACTCTCTTCACCCCAACTTATTTTCTATATATTATGGCATGTAGTTGTTTTTGGATAGTCAGATTAACATTCCTCACGTGTCGTAGAAAGCGACTAAAGGGGACGGGAGCGGGGGGCTAGAAACCCTCCCCTCCTTTTGTTTTAACTCTCCAAAAGGGGAAACAGAAGAGTGAGTCACGGGGGGAGTGCTCATCCTCCTCGTAGGCTCAGATTTGGGTGTCTAAATGTGTGTGAATGTAGCCAAGATGAGAGAAAAAAAAAAAAAGAGATAGGTAGTATGTATGAGGAAAGGAACCTGGATGTTTTGGCTCTGAGTGAAACGAAGCTCAAGGGTAAAGGGGAAGAGTGGTTTGTGAATGTCTTGGGAGTAAAGTCAGGGGTTAGTGAGAGGACAAGATCAAGGGAAGGAGTAGCACTACTCCTCCAACAGGAGTGTAAGAAAGTAAATTCTAGATTGATATGGGTAAAACTAAAATTTGATGGAGAGAGATGGGTGATTATTGGTGCATATGCACCTGGACATGAGAAGAAAGATCATGAGAGGCAAGTGTTTTGGGAGCAGCTGAATGAGTGGGTTAGTGGTTTTGATGCACAAGACCGGTTTACAGTGATGGGTGATTTGAATGCAAAGGTGAGTAATGTGGGAGTTCAGGAAATAATTGGTATACATGTGGTGTTCAGTGTTGTAAATGGAAATGGTGAAGAGCATGCAGATTTTTGTACTGAAAAAGGACTGGTGATTGGGAATACCTGGTTTAAAAAGCGAGATATACATATGTATACGTATGTAAGTAGAAGATATGGCCAGAGATCGTTATTTCATTACGTGTCAATTGATAGGCGCGCGAAAGAGAGACTTGTGGATGTTAATGTACTGAGAGGTGCAACTGGAGGGATGTCTGATCATTATCTTGTGGAGGCGAAGGTGAAGATTTGTAGGGGTTTTCAGAAAAGAAGAGAGAATGATGGGGTGAAGAGAGTGGTGAGAGTAAGTGAGCTTGGGATGGAGACTTGTGTGAGGAAGTACCAGGAGAGACAGCATGCCAAAAGGTGAGAACAAAGGAGGTAAGGGAAGTGAAGGAGGAATGGGATGTGTTTAGGGAAGCAGAGATGGCTTGCCCAAAAAAAACTTGTGGCATGAGAAGCGTGGGAGGTGGTTTGATTCGAAAGGGTAGTGAGTGGTGGGATGAAAAAGGAAGATTATTAGTGAAAGAGAAGAGAGAGGCATTTGGAGGATTTTTGAAGGGAAAAAATGCAAATGAGTGAGAGGTGTACAAAAGAAAGAGGCAGGAGGTCAAGAGAAAGATGCAAGAGGTGAGAAAGAGGGCAAATGAGAGTTGGGGTGAGAGAGTATCATTAAATTTTAGGGAGAATAAAGAGATGTTTTGGAAGGAGGTAAATAAAGTGCGTAAGACAAGGGAGCAAATGGGAACTTCAGTGAAGGGGGCTAATAGGGTGGTGATAACAAGTAGTGGTGATGTGAGGAGATGGAGTGAGTATTTTGAAGGTTTGTTGAATGTATTTGATGATAGAGTGGCAGATATAGGGTGTTTTGGTCGAGGTGGTGTGCAGAGTGAGAGGGTTTGGGAAAAGGATTTAGTAAACAGAGAAGAGGTAGTAAAAGCTTTGCGGAAGATGAAAGCCGGCAAGGCAGCAGGTTTGGATGGTATCGCAGTGGAATTTATTAAAAAAGGGGGTGACTGTATTGTTGACTGGTTGGTAAGGTTATTTAATGTATGTATGATTCACGGTGAAGTGCCTAAGGATTGGGGGAATGCTTGCATAGTACCATTGTACAAAGGCAAAGGGGATAAGAATGAGTGTTCAAATTACAGAGGTATAAGTTTGTTAAGTATTCCTGAGAAACCATATGGGAGGGTATTGAATGAGATTGGAGAAGCGCAGTGTGGTTTCAGAAGTGGTAGAGGATGTGTGGATCAGGTGTTTGCTTTGAAGAATGTATGTGAGAAATACTTAGAAAATCAAATGGATTTGTATATAGCATTTATGGATCTGGAGAAAGCATATGATAGAGTTGATAGAGATGCTCTGTGGAAGGTATTAAGAATATATGGTGTGGCAGGCAAGTTGTTAGAAGCAGTGAAAAGTTTTTGTCGAGGATGTAAGGCATGTGTACGTGTAGGGAAAGAGGAAAGTGATTGGTTCTCAGGGAATGTAGGTTTTGCGGCAGGGTGTGTGATGTCTCCATGGCTGTTTAATTTGTTTATGGATGGGGTTGTTAGGGAGGTGAATGCAAGAGTTTTGGAAAGAGGGGCAAGTATGCAGTCTGTTGGGTATGAGAGAGCTTGGGAAGTGAGTCAGTTGTTGTTCGCTGATGATACAGCGCTGGTGGCTGATTCATATGAGAAACTGCAGAAGCTGGTGACTGAGTTTGGTAAAGTTTGTAAATGAAGAAAGTTACGAGTAAATATGGATAAGAGCAAGGTTATTATGTACGGTAGGGTTGAGGGTCAAGTCAATTGGGAGGTAGGAGGAAGTAAAGTGTCTTAGATATCTGGGAGTGGATCTGGCAGCGGATGGAATCATAGGGTAGGGGAGGGGGCGAGAATTCTGGGAGCCTTAAAGAATGTTTGGAAGTCGAGAACAATATCTCCGAAAGCAAAAATGGCTATGTTTGAAGGAATAGTGGTTCCAACAATGTTTTATGGTTGCGAGGCGTGGCCTACGGATAGAGTTGTGCGCAGGAGAGTGGATATGCTGGAAATGAGATGTTTGAGGACAATATGGGGATTGAGGTGGTTTGATCGAGTAAGTAATGTAAAGGTAAGAGAGATGTGTGGTGATAAAAAGAGTGTGGTTGAGAGAGCAGAAGAGGGTGTTTTGAAATGGTTTGATCACGTGGAGAGAATGAGTGAGGACAGATTGACCAATAGGATATATATGTTAGAGATGGAGGGAATGAGGAGAAGTGGGAGACTAAATTGGAGGTGGAAAGATGGAGTGAAAAAGGTTTTGAGGGATCGGGGCCTGAACATGCAGGAGGGTGAAAGGCATGCAAGGAATAGAGTGAATTGGAACGATGTGGTATACCGGGGTCCCCGTGCTGTCAATGGATTGAACCAGGGCATGTGAAACGTCTGGGTAAACCATGGAAAGTTTTGTGTGGCTTGGATGTTATAAGGGAGCTGTGGTTTCGGTGCATTATTACATGACAGCTAGAGACTGGGTGTGAACGAATGGGGCCTTTTGTTGTCTTTTCCCAGCGCTACCTCGCACACATGAGGGTGGAGGGGGTTGTTATTCCGTGTGTGGCGAGGTGGCGATGGGAATAAATAAAGGCGGACAGTATGAATTATGTATATGTGTATATATGTATTTGTCTGTGTGTGTATATATATTTGTAC
This sequence comes from Panulirus ornatus, assembly GCF_036320965.1. Lineage (NCBI taxonomy): Eukaryota > Metazoa > Arthropoda > Malacostraca > Decapoda > Palinuridae > Panulirus > Panulirus ornatus. Next base: position 23,625,124 of record NC_092269.1, read on the forward strand.
ATGGAGATGTATAGGTATATATATTTGCGTGTGTGGACGGGTATGTATATGCATGTGTATGTGGGTGGGTTTGGCCATTCTTTCGTCTGTTTCCTTGCGCTACCTCGCTAACGCGGGAGACAGCAACAAAGCAACAAATGTAAACTTTATCATTGACACAGCCTGGCACTGCTGTATCCCTACTTTACTTATAATTGCAGATTAAGATGGATTTAGTGAGGATGATGGGAGAGCTTCTACTCCTCGCTAGTGTTGGATGCTGCATCACTTCCTCTACGGTGTCCCTTATTCCAGGTTAGTTCACTTGACACGTCTCTCCAGATAAAAAGTGCTAAGAGTTCCTTTACACACGTGGAAATCTAGGTTCCTCCCTTTCAATTAAGTAAGCTTGATACTACAATCTTTTTTTTCTCTAGCTTAAGCCTATCACTAATCCATGTACATATCACACACTTCGTCGTGTGTGCCACATGATCTTCATAGTAGTCTTTTTTAGATGCCTTTTTGAGAGCCTTTCAAATGTCAATATACTTCAAATACTACTTCTGAATACTATATATCTTATTTAATAGAATTTTTTCAACTCTGTTTTGACTGATATTTGTAACCCTTACACATAACTCCGGGGAAAAAACATGTATGATGGAAACTGGACCAATGATCGGCGGAATGCTCAAATGAGTAAAGGGACCCGTATCAATGTGAAGGTTACCTTGGGCAGACACTAAAAGGGCGCAAGAGAGAAGAGCCAAACTCTGGTCAGATCTGAACGCTTGTTTTCTGTATCCAACTTCAAATCGAGCATTATTTGAGTCAGGTATGATAAGTAATTACATGCATATCAGATTTCGGGTGACTTACTATTTAATCAACTTAACATAATTCAGTACAAAAAAAAAAAACTTATCTGCAGGATAAGCAAACATACCTTGCCCCTCTCTCCAAAACTCTTGCATTCACCTCCCTAATAACCCCATCCATAAACAAATCAAAAAACCATGGAGACATCACGCACCTCTGCCTTAAACCGACATTCACTGGGAACCAATCATTTTCCTCGCTTCCTTCGCCCAAAATTGCCTTACATCCAGATATCATATGCCTTCTCCAGATCCGTAAATGCTATATACACATCCATTTGTTTTTCTAAGTAGTCCTAACATACATTCTTCAAGGCAAACACCTGATCCACACATCCTCTACCACTTCTGAAACCACACATCCTCTACCACTTCTGAAACCACACTGCTCTACCCAGTCTGATGCTCCGTACATGCCTTCACCCTCTCAGTCAATACCCTACCATATGATTTCCAAGGAATACTCAACAAACTTATGCCTCTGAAATTTGAACACTCGCCGTTACCCCTTTGCCTTTGTACAATGGCACTATGCATACATTCCGCCAATCCTCAGGCACTTCACCATACATACATACACTGATGTCCTCACCAACCAGTCAACAAGCAGCACCCCCCAATTTAACAAGTTCCACTACAATACCATCCAAACACGCCACCTTGCCACCTTTCATCTTCTGCAAAGCTTTCATTGCCTCTTCTCTATTCACCGAACCATTCTCCCTGACCCTCTAACTTCGCACACTACCTCGACAAAAACACCCTATTTCTACCAGTCTATCATCTAACACATTTAACAAAATACTCACTCCATCTCCATCTTACATCACCACTACTTGTTATTACCTCCACATTAACCCCCATCACCGATGTTCCCATTGTTTCTCTTGTCTTACGCACTTTATTTACCTTCTTCCAAAACATCTTTTTATCATCCCTAGAATTTGATGATACTCTCTCACCCTAACTCTCATTTACACCCTTTTTTACCTCTTGCACTTTTCTCTAGACCTCCTGCCTCTTTCTTTTATACATCTCCCAGTCATTTGCACTACTTCCCTGCAAAATTCGCCCAAATGCCTCTCTCTTCTCTTTCACTAATAATGTTACTTCTTCATCCCACCACTCACTACTCTTTCTAATCTTCCCATCTCCCAAGTTTCTCATGCCACAAGCACCTTTTACGCAAGCCATCACTATATCCCTAAATACATCTCATTCCTCCCACAGTCTCATTACGCCCTTAGCTTTCACCTTTTCCCATTCTGCATCCAGTGCCTTCTGGTACTTCCTCACACAAGTCTCCTTCCCAAACTCATTTACTTTCACCACTTTCTTTACCACAATTTTCTCTCTTCTTTTCTGAAAACCTTAACAAATCTTCACCTTCGCCTCCATAAGATAATAATCAGACATCCCTCCAGTTGCACCTCTGACCACATTACAATCCAAAATTCTGTGTTTCAAGCGCCAATCATTTACCACATAATCCAATAACGCTCTGTAGCCATCGTTCCTACTTATATACGAATATTTATGTATATCTCTCTTTTTAAACCAGATATTCCTAATCACCAGTCCTTTTTCAGCATATATATATATATATATATATATATATATATATATATATATATATATATATATATATATATATATATATATATGAGTCCACGGGGAAAATGAAACACGAAAAGTTCCCAAGTGCACTTTCGTGTAATAATCACATCATCAGGGGAGACACAAAAGAGAAATATAACAGTCAGTTGATATACATCGAAGAGACGAAACTAGGACGCCATTTGGTAAATATATATATATATATATATATATATATATATATATATATATATATATATATATATATATATATATATATATATATATATATTGAAAAGGATCACAATTTTGCACGTGATCAAGATATTCCTATGAGTACACGGGGAAAATCAAACACGAAAAGTTCCCAAGTGCACTTTCGTGTAATAATCATATCATCAGGGGAGACACAAGAGAGAAATATAACAGTCAGTTGATATACATCGAAGAGACGAAGCTAAGACGCCATGTGGTAAACATGTGATTGTCCAAAACATACAACGAGCGTTCATAAACTTATCATTTTACAAATCTTATCAACAATAAAGTTATCTAATTTGTATAGACCATCACTAATATTAAGATTATAATTCTTTATGTATTCAATAATAGAAGATTCAATGATATTTCTCTTAGTAATGGAGTTAGAGTTAATAACTGAGATTGCGTTACTCCAGTCAATACAATGATCATAGTTTTTAACATGACTAAACAAGGCATTTCATTCTTGTCCCGTTCTTATCCTATATTTATGCTGCTTAAGTCTTACAGAAAAATCCTTACCAGTCTGACCAACATGAAATTTATCACAGTTTCCACAAGGCACTTTATGAATGCATCCAAGAGAATTTTCTGGTGAATTCCTGATTAAGATATTCTTTATGGTATTATTGTTGCTAAAGGCAACTTTTATATTAAAGGATTTAAACAACATGGGAAGCAAAGTGAAATTATTATTGAAAGGGAAAACTAAAAGATTCTTGGTGTCAATGGGAGGTTTGGGCTCAACTCTATAAAATGATTTCTTTGCCAACTTAAGGGATTTAAAAATGAAAGATCTAGGGTACTTTAACTTAGATCCAATAGAATATATCTTCTCAAACTCATCATCAATAAACTCTGCAATGCAAATACGTAATGCCCTAAGGAACATAGTTGAAAAGATGATAATTTAATTCTGTCATGTTGAGATGAGTAATAATGAATATATGAGCATGCATTCGTGGGTTTTCTCTATATGCTAAACCTAAACTTGTTTCCTTGTCTATGGATCACGCAATCTAAAAATGGTAACATACCATTATTTTCATTTTCTACAGTAAATTTTATGGAAGGTACTAAATTGTTAAGTAAGGGGAGAAATATTTGTAAATTCTCATTTGTTGGCCAAACACAAAGAAAATCATCTACATACCTAAACTAAATTGCATTAGAAGGTAAGATATCCTTTAGTAATTTTGTTTAAAAAAATTCCACATAAAGATTACTTAGTACAGGTGAAAGAGGGTTACCCATTGCCATACCAAATTTTTGAGCATAATAACCTCCATTAAATTGAAATACGCAGTCTTTTATACACAATTTTATCAGTTCAATGAAATTAGACTTTGAGACAGGTAAATGAATATCATCCAAGACATCAAATAAATATTCTAAACGGTCATCAACTAGAACTTTAAGGATAAGTGAGGAAACATCAAAGCTAACTAGTTTGAAATCAAAATTAACATTGATATTGTTTAGCTTGTTGACTAAATCTACATTGTTCATGATATTAGAATTTGATACCTTACCCACTAAAGGGCTTAATAAAGAAACTAACCATTTTGACAATTTATATGTGATAGAGCCTACTGAACTCACTATAGGTCTTGCTGGAAAATTCTGTTTATGTGTTTTCATAAGTCCATACATATTTGGCATTGAAGGGGACAAAGATAAGAGAACTATTACCTTTCAACAACAACTTCATTTCTTTATTGAAGTGAGAATTAACTGTTTCTAAGGGATATTTACTAAGTTTAGAATATGTTGTGTTATCATTCAGATCATTCATTTTAGATAAATAGTTACTTTTGTCTAAAATCACAACAGTGTTAGCCTTATCTGCTTTAGTAATATGTATATCCTTGTCTTTTTTTAAGGTGTTAATAGCTCTTATGAATCTTTTAGGGCAATTAGCTTCAACTGGTTTTGACACACTGGCATACACTAAACCCTTACAGATATTGATTTTATTATTACTTAAATTACTGTATTTTTCTAAATTTCAAAAAGACTTCGTGACATCAACACAGCTGGCTTCTCTGTTAGAGCACACAAAACTTAAACCATAGCCTAATGCACACAAGGAATCCTTATCTAGTTGTTTATTAGACAGGTTAAAAACAAAAGATGGGTTTGTGTTCTTGGTCCAGTCGCTGTTTTCAATAAGATGGTCCAACTTACGATTTATTGACACTTGTAGCCTATTGCATTCTTTCCTTCATTCATCATAGCAATAGTCCAAAATCCAGTTTTTCCAGTGTGTCGGTATTGCCAAATGAAAGGCACGTTTCTTCTCTCTTGAAATGCGAAAAGTCTCCTCCATTTCAAGTTTCTTTAACTCAATGTTTTTCTTTAAAATGATATTTTGAAATTTGTCAAATGGTCGACCAGACAACTGCAACAAACGTTGAGGTACGGCAGATCTTGGCATCACTTGTTCATCAAGGCATTTCCTAAGGAATCCAAATCGTAACTTCAGTTGGTCGGCCTTGATTAACGATTTGGAGAAAGCAGTAACGAAAGAAGGTCCAGGACAGCTTGTAGAGAAGTAATAGAAGAGCCGTGTGGAATCCATATTGGAAAGGATCACAATTTTGCGCGTGATCAAGATATTCCTATGAGCCCACGGGTAAAATGAAACACGAAAAGTTCCCAAGTGCACTTTTGTGTAATAATCATATCATCAGGAGAGACACAAGAGAGAAATATAACAGTCAGTTGATATACATCGAAGAGATGAAGCTAGGACACCATTTGGTAAACATGTGACTGTCCAAAACATACAACGAGCGTTCATAAACTTATCATTTTACAAATCTTATCAACAATAAAGTTATCTAATTTGAACAGACCATCACTAATATTAAGATTATAATTCTTTGTGTATTTAATAATAGAAGATTCAATGATATTTCTCTTGGCAACAGAGTTAGAGTTAATAACTGAGATGGCGTTACTCTAGTCAATAAAATGGTCATAGTTTTTAACATGATCAAACAAGGCATTTGATTCTTGTCCCGTTCTTATCCTATATTTATGTTGCTTAAGATGCTTACCAGTCTGACCAACATAAGACTTATCACAGTTTCCACAAGGCACTTCATAGATGCATCCAAGAGAATTTTCTGGTGAATTCGAGATTAAGATATTTTTTATAGTATCATTGTTGCTAAAGGCAACATTTACATTAAAGGATTTAAGCAACATGGGATATATGTATATATATATATATATTATATATTATATTATACTTTGTCCCTGTCTCCCGCGTTTGCGAGGTAGCGCAAGGAAAAAGACGAAAGAAATGGCCCAACCCACCCCATACACATGTATATACATACGTCCACACACGCAAATATACACACCTACACAGCTTTCCATGGTTTACCCCAGCCGCTTCACATGCCTTGATTCAATCCACTGACAGCACGTCAACCCCGGTATACCACATCGCTCCAATTCACTCTATTCCTTGCCCTCCTTTCACCCTCCTGCATGTTCAGGCCCCGATCACACAAAATCTTTTTCACTCCATCTTTCCACCTCCAATTTCGTCTCCCTCTTCTCCTCGTTCCCTCCACCTCCGACACATATATCCTCTTGGTCAATCTTTCCTCACTCATTCTCTCCATGTGCCCAAACCACTTCAAAACACCCTCTTCTGCTCTCTCAACCACGCTCTTTTTATTTCCACACATCTCTCTTACCCTTACGTTACTCACTCGATCAAACCACCTCACACCACACATTGTCCTCAAACATCTCATTTCTAGCACATCCGTCCTCCTGCGCACTACTCTATCCATAGCCCACGCCTCGCAACCATACAACATTGTTGGAAGCACTATTCCTTCAAACATACCCATTTTTGCTTTCCGAGATAATGTTCTCGACTTCCACACATTCTTCAAGGCTCCCAGAATTTTCGCCCCCTCCCCCACCCTATGATCCACTTCCGCTTCCATGGTTCCATCCGCTGCCAGATCCACTCCCAGATATCTAAAACACTTCACTTCCTCCAGTTTTTCTCCATTCAAACTCACCTCCCAATTGACTTGACCCTCAACCCTACTGTACCTAATAACCTTGCTCTTATTCACATTTACTCTTAACTTTCTTCTTCCACACACTTTACCAAACTCAGTCACCAGCTTCTGCAGTTTCTCACATGAATCAGCCACCAGCGCTGTATCATCAGCGAACAACAACTGACTCACTTCCCAAGCTCTCTCATCCCCAACAGACTTCATACTTGCCCCTCTTTCCAAAACTCTTGCATTTACCTCCCTAACAACCCCATCCATAAACAAATTAAACAACCATGGAGACATCACACACCCCTGCCGCAAACCTACATTCACTGAGAACCAATCACTTTCCTCTCTTCCTACACGTACACATGCCTTACATCCTCGATAAAAACTTTTCACTGCTTCTAACAACTTTCCTCCCACACCATATATTCTTAATACCTTCCACAGAGCATCTCTATCAACTCTATCATATGCCTTCTCCAGATCCATAAATGCTACATACAAATCCATTTGCTTTTCTAAGTATTTCTCACATACATTCTTCAAAGCAAACACCTGATCCACACATCCTCTACCACTTCTGAAACCACCCTGCTCTTCCCCAATCTGATGCTCTGTACATGCCTTCACCCTCTCAATCAATACCCTCCCATATACTTTACCAGGAATACTCAACAAACTTATACCTCTGTAATTTGAGCACTCACTCTTATCCCCTTTGCCTTTGTACAATGGCACTATGCACGCATTCCGCCAATCCTCAGGCACCTCACCATGAGTCATACATACATTAAATAACCTTACCAACCAGTCAATAATAGTCACCCCCTTTTTTAATAAATTCCACTGCAATACCATCCAAACCCGCTGCCTTGCCGGCTTTCATCTTCCGCAAAGCTTTCACTACCTTTTCTCTGTTTACCAAATCATTTTCCCCAACCCTCTCACTTTGCACACCACCTCGACCAAAACATCCTATATCTGCCACTCTATCATCAAACACATTCAACAAACCTTCAAAATACTCACTCCATATATATATATATATATATATATATATATATATATATATATATATATATATATATATATATATATATATATATATATATATATAGTTTCAGGCGTTATTGCATGACAGCTAGAGACTGAGTGTGAACGAATGGGGCCTTTGTTGTCTTTTCCTAGCGCTACCTCGCACACATGAGGGGGAGGGGGATGTTATTCCATGTGCGGCGAGGTGGCGATGGGAATGAATGAAGGCCGAGAGTGTGAATTGTGTGCATGTGTGTATATGTATGTGTCTGTGTGTGTATACATATGTATACATTGAGATGTATGGGTATGTATATTTGAGTGTGTGGACGTGTAGGTATATACATGTGTAGAGGGGTGGGTTGGGCCATTTCTATCGTCTGTTTCCATGCGCTACCTCGCAAACGCGGGAGACAGCGGCAAAATATATATATATATATATATATATATATATATATATATATATATATATATATATATATATATATATATATATATATATATATATATATATATATATATATGTATGTATGGGTGAGGGACGTGCAAGGAATAGAGTGGATTGGAACGATGTTATATACCGGGTTGACGTGCTGTCAGTTGATTGAACCAGGGCCTGTGAAACGTCTGGGGTAAACCATGGAAAGTTTTTTTGGGCCTGGATGTCGAACGGATGTGTGAACAAATGTGGCTTTTAATTTTTTTCGTAGCGCTACCTCGCGATCATGCAAGGGGAGGAGGTTGTCATTTCCTGTGTGGCGAGGTTCCAACGAGAATGAATAATTACAGCGAGTATGAATTATATACATGTGTATAAGTGCATATGTCTGTGTACGTATATACAGGTATACCTTAAATGTATAGGTGTATACTTGTGCGTGTGTGGACGTGTATTATTATACATGTCAATATGGGTAGGTTGGGACATTCTTTTGTTCTGTTTTCTTGCGAAGGTGAAGATTTGTGGAGGATTTCAGAAAAGAAGACAAAATGTTAGGTAAAAAGTGTGGTGAGAGTAAGTGAGCTTGGGAAGGGACTTGTGTGACGAAGTACCAGGAGAGACTGAGTACAGAATGGAAAAAGATGAGAACAAAGGACGTAAAGGGAGTGCGAGAAGAATGGGATGTATTTAGGAAAGCAGTAATGCCTTGCGCAAGAGGTGCTTGTGGCTTGAGAAGCGTGGGATGTTGGCAGATTAGAAAGGGTAGTGAGTGGTGGGATGAAGAAGTGAGATTATCAGTGAAAGAGAAGAGAGAGGAATGTGGACGATTTCTACAGGGAAATAATGCAAATGAGTAGGAGATATATAAAAGAAAGAAGCAGAAGGTCAAGAGAAAGGTGCAAGAGGTAAAAAAGAGGGCAAATAAGAGTTGGGGTGAGAGAGTATCAATAAATTTCAGGGAGAATAAGAATATGTTTTGGAGGGAGGTAAATAAAGTGCGTAAGACAAGGGCACAAATGGGAACTTCAGTCAAGGAGGCTAATGGGTAGGTCATAACAAGTAGTGGTTAAGTGAGAAGGAGATAGAGTCAGCATTCTGAAGGTTTTCTGGATGTGTTTAATGATAGAGTCGCAGATATAGGGTTTTTGGTCGAGGTGGTGTGCAAAGTGAGAGGGTTAGGGAAAATGATTTGGTAAACAAAGAAGAGGTAGTAAAAGTATTGCGGAAGATGAAAGCCGGCAAGGCAGCGGGTTTGCAGGGTATTGCAGTAGAATTTATTAAAAAAGGGGGTGGCTGTATTGTTGACTGGTTAGTAAGGTTATTTAATGTATGCATGACTCATGGTGAGGTGCCTGAGCAGTGGCGGAATGCTTGCATAGTGCCATTGTACAAAGGCAAAGGGGATAAAAGTGAGTGCTCAAAATACAGAGGTATAAGTTTGTTGAGTATTCCTGGGAAATTATATGGGAGGGTATTCACTGAGAGGGTGAAGGCATGTAAAGAGCATCAGATTGAGAAAGAGCAATATGGTTTCAGAAGTGGTAGAGGATGTGTGGATCAGGTGTTTGCTTTGAAGATTGTATGTGAGAAATACTTAGAAAAGCAAATGGATTTGTATGTAGCATTTATGGACCTGGAGAAGGCATATCATAGAGTTGATAGAGATGCTCTGTGAAAGGTGTTAAGAATATATGGTGTGGGAGGTAAGTTGTTAGAAGCAATGAAAATTTTTTATCGAGGATGTAAGGCATGTGTACGTGTAGGAAGAGAGGAAAGTAATTGGTTCTCAGTGAGTGTAAGTTTGCGGCAGGGGTGTATGATGTCTCCATGGTTGTTTAATTTGTTTATGGATGGGGTTGTTAGGGAGGTGAATGCAAGAGTTTTGGGAAGAGGAGCAAGTATGCAGTCTGTTGGGGATGAGAGAGCTTGGGAAGTGAGTCAGTTGTTGTTCACTGATGATACACCGCTGGTGGCTGATTCATATGGGAAATTGCAGAAGCTGGTGACTGAGTTTGGTAAAGTGTGTGAAAGAAGAAAGTTGAGAGTAAATGTGAATAAGAGCAAGGTTATTAGGTACAGTAGGGTTGAGGGACAAGTCGATTAGGAGGTAAGTTTGAATGGAGAAAAACTGGAGGAAGTGAAGTGTTTTAGATATCTGGGAGGGGATTTGGCAGAGGATGGAACCATGGAAGTGGAAGTGAATCATAAGGTGGGGGAGGAGACGAAAATTCTGGGAGTTGAAGTTTGTGCGGAAGTAGAGAACATAATCTCGGAAAGCAAAAATAGGTATGTTTGAAGGAATAGTGGTTCCAACAATGTTATATGGTTGCAATGGGTGCACTATGGACAGAATTGTGCGGAGGAGGGTGAATGTGCTAGAAATGAGATGTTTGAGGACAATATGTGGTGTGAGGTGGTTTGATCGAGTAAGTAATAATAGTGTAAGAGAAATGTGTAGTAGTAAAAAGAATGTGGTTGAGAAAGCAGAAGAGGGTGTTTTGAAAAGGTTTGATAAAATGGAGAGAATGAGTGAGGAAAGATTGACCAAGAGGATATATGTGTCAGAGGAGGGAGTAACAAGGAGAAGCGAAAGACCAAATTGGAGGTGGAAAGATGGAGTGAAAAAGATTTTGAGTGATCGGGGACTGAACATGCAGGAGTGTGAAAAGCGTTCAAGGAATAGAGTGAATTGGAACGATGTGGTATACCGGGGTCGACGTGCTGTCAATGGATTGAACCAGGGCATGTGAAGCGTCTGGGGTAAAGCATAGAAAGTTCTGTGGGGCCTGGATGTGGAAAGGGAGCTGTGGTATCGGTGCATTATTACATGACAGCTAGAGACTGAATTTTAACGAAATTAGCCTTTGTTCTCTATTCCTAGCGCTACCTCGTTACCTCGCTAGATATATATATATATATATATATATATATATATATATATATATATATATATATATATATATATATATATATATATATATATATATATATATATATATATATATATATAGATATATATATATAAAGTGTGTGGAAGAAGAAAGTTAAGAGTAAATGTGAATAAGAGCAAGGTTATTACGTACAGTAGGGTTGAGGGTCAAGTCAATTGGGAGGTGAGTTTGAATGGAGAAAAACTGGAGGAAGTGAAGTGTTTTAGATATCTGGGAGTGGATCTGGCAATGGATGGAACCATGGAAGCGGAAGTGGATCATAGGGTGGGGGAGGGGGCGAAAATTTTGGGAGCCTTGAAAAATGTGTGGAAGTCGAGAACATTATCCCGGAAAGCAAAAATGGGTATGTTTGAAGGAATAGTGGTTCCAACAATGTTGTATGGTTGCGAGGCGTGGGCTATGGATAGAGTTGTGCGCAGGAGGATGGATGTGCTGGAAATGAGATGTTTGAGGACAATGTGTGGTGTGAGGTGGTTTGATCGAGTAAGTAACGTAAGGGTAAGAGAGATGTGTGGAAATAAAAAGAGCGTGGTTGAGAGAGCAGAAGAGGGTGTTTTGAAATGGTTTGGGCACATGGAGAGAATGAGTGAGGAAAGATTGACCAAGAGGATATATGTGTCGGAGGTGGAGGGAACGAGGAGAAGAGGGAGACCAAATTGGAGGTGGAAAGATGGAGTGAAAAGGATTTTGTGTGATCGGGGCCTGAACATGCAGGAGGGTGAAAGGAGGGCAAGGAATAGAGTGAATTGGAGCGATGTGGTATACAGGGGTTGACGTGCTGTCAGTGGATTGAATCAAGGCATGTGAAGCGTCCGGGGTAAACCATGGAAAGCTGTGTAGGTATGTATATTTGCGTGTGTGGACGTGTGTATGTACATGTGTATGTGGGGGGTTGGGCCATTTCTTTCGTCTGTTTCCTTGCGCTACCTCGCAAACGCGGGAGACAGCGACGAGGTATAGAAAAAAAAAAAAAAAAAAAAAAAAAATATATATATATATATATATATATATATATATATATATATATATATATATATATATATATATATATATATATATATATATATATATATATATATATATATATCATATATCATATATATATATATATATATATATATATATATATATATATATATATATATATATATATATATATATATATATATATATATATATATATATATATATATATATATATATATATATAATATATATATATATATATATATATGTATATATATATATATATATATATATATATATATATATATATATATATATATATATATATATATATATATATATATATATATACATAGGAGGTGACTAAAGGGGACGGCAGCGGGGGGGCTGGAAACCCTCCTCTCCTTGTATACTATCTTTCTATAATGGGAAACAGAAGGAGTCAGGCGGAGCGTACTCAATCTCCTCGAAAGATCAGATTAGGGTATCTAGATGTGTGTGGATGTAACGAAGATGAGATAAAAGAGATATATAGTATGTTTGAGGAAAGGAACCTGGATGTTTTGGCTCTGAGTGAAACGAAGCTCAAGGGTAAAGGGAAGAGTGGTTTGGGAATGTCTTGGGAGTAAAGTCAGGGGTTAGTGAGAGGACAAGAGCAAGGGAAGGAGTAGCAGAACTCCTCAAAAATGAGTTGTGGGAGTATTTGATAGAGTGTAAGAAAGTAAAATCTAAATTGATATGTGTAAAACTGAAAGTGGATGGAGAGATATGAGTGATTATAGGTGCATATGCACCTGGGCATGAGAAGAAAGATCATGAGACACAAGTGTTTTGGGAGCAGCTGAATGAGTGTGTTAGTTTTGATGTACGAAAGAAGGTTATAGGGATGGGTGATTTGTATGCAAATGTGAGTAGCGTGGCAGTTGAGGGAAAAATTGGTGTATATGTAGCGTTCAATGTTGTAAATGGAAATGGTGAAGAGCTTGTAGATTTATGTGCTGAAAAAAAAACTGGTGATTGGGAATGCCTGGTTTGAAAAGAGAGATATACATAAGTATACGTATGTAAGTAGGAGAGATGGCCAGAGAGCGTTATTGGATTACGTGTTAATTGATAGGCACGCGAAAGAGAGACTTTTGGATGTTAATGTGCTGAGAGGTGCAACTGGAGGCATGTCTTATCATTACCTTCAGGAAACGAAGCTGAATATTTTAGAGGTTTTCAGAAAAGAAGAGAGAATTTTACGGTGAAAAGAGTGGTGAGAGTAAGAGAGCTTGGGAAGGAGAGTTGTATGAGGAAGTACCAAGAGAGACTAAGTAGAGAAAGGAAAGACGTGAGAATAAAGGACGTGGGGGGAGTGGGGGAGGAATGAGATGTATTTAGGGAAACAGTGATGGCTTACGCAAGTGATGCTTGTGGCATGAGAAACGTGGGAGGTGTGCAGATTAGAAAGGGTAGAGAGTGGTGGGATGAAGAAGTAAAATTATTAGTGAAAGAGAAGAGAGAGGCGTTTGGACGATTTTTGCAGGGAAATAATGCAAGTGACTGAGAGATATATAGAAGAAAAAGACAGGAGATCAAGAGAAAGGTGCAAGAGGTGAAAAAGAGAGGAAATGAAAGTTGGCATGAGAGAGTATCATTAAATTTTAGAGAGAATAAATATATGGTTTGGAAGGAGGTAAAAAAAGTGCGTAAGACAAGAGAACACATAGGAACTTCAGTGAATGGGGCTAATGGGGAGGGGATAACAAGTAGTGGTGATGTGAAGAGATAGAGTGAGTATTTTGAAGGTTTGTTGAATGTGTTTGATGATAGAGTGGCAGATATAGGGTATTTTGGTCGAGGTGGTGTGCAAAGTGAGAGGGCTAGGAAGAATGATTTGGTAAACAGAGCGGAGGTCCTAAAAGCTTTCCGGAAGATGAAAGCCGGCAAGGCAGCGGGCTTGGATGATATTGCAGTGGAATTTATTAAAAAATTGGGTGACTGTATTCTAGACTTTTTAGTAAGGTCATTCAATGTATGTATGACTCATGGTGAGGTGCGTGAGGATTGGCGGAATGCTTGCATAGTGCCATTGTACAAAGGCAAAGGGGATAAGAGAGAATGCTTAAATTGCAGAGGTATAAGATTATTGAGAATTCCTGGGAAATAATATGGGAGGGTATTGATTGAGAGGGTGGAGACATGTACAGAGCATCAGATTGAGGAAGAGCAGTATGGTTTCAGAAGTGGTACAGTATGTGTGGATCAGGGGTTTGCTTTGAAAAATGTGTGTGAGAAATACTTAGAAAAGCAAATGGATTTGTATGTAGCATCTATGGATCTGAAGAAAGCATATGACAGAGTTGATAGAGATGCTCTGTTGAAGGTATTAAGAATGTATGGTTGGGAGGTAAGTTGTTAGAAGCAGTGAAAGTTTTTGTCGAGGATGAACGGCATGTGTACGTGTAGGAAGAGAAGAGAGTGATTGGTTCTCAGTGAATGTTGGTTTTCGGATTGGGTACGCGATGTCTCCATGCTCGTTTAATTTGTTTATAGATGGGGTTGTTAGGGAGATGAATGCAAGAGTTTTGGAAATAGTAGCAAGTATGCAGTCTGTTGTGGATGAAAGTGTGAACGAATGTGACATTTGTGGTCTTGTCCTAGCGCTACCTCGCGCATAAGCGGGGGGAGAGGGTTCTCATTTCATGTGTGGCGTGGTGGCGATGGGAATGAATAAGGGCATACAGTATGAGTTATATATATAAGTATATATCTGTGTGTATATATAGATGTATACGTTCAGATGTATAGGTATGTATATGTGCTGTGTGTGGACGTGTACGTATTTACATGTGTATGTGTGTGGGTTGGGCCATTCTTTTGTCTGTTTCTTTGCGCTACCTCTCTAACGCTGCAGACAGCGACAAAGTATAAGAAAAAAATGAATATATATATATATATATATATATATATATATATATATATATATATATATATATATATATATATATATATATATATATATATAATATATATATATATATATATATATATATATATATATATATATATATATATATAATATATATGATATATAATATATAATATATGGTTAAATTGATGAGAACTACTATTGACGTTTGTGTAAATAAATTATACATTTCCTTTTTCCATAGCCAGAGGTTGAACCATTATGTGACAGTCATTTTTTCATTTCATTTCAAGCTAGAAGTTTCAGTTTTCTAAATTGTTTCTTACATTTTTCATATGTATATATATGTATGTGTGTGTGTGTGTGTGTGTGTATATGTGCGTATGTATGTGTATGTGTGTGTATGTGTATATATATATATATGTATATTATCCCTGGGGATAGGGGTGAAAGAATACTTCCCACGCATTCCTCGCGTGTCGTAGTAAGCGACTAGAGGGGACGGGAGCGGGGGGCCAGAAATCCTCCCCTCCTTGTATTTTTTTAACTTTCTAAAATGGGAAACAGAAGAAGGAGTCACGCGGAGAGTGCTCATCCTCCTCGAAGGCTCAGATTGGGGTGCCTAAATGTGTGTGGATGTAACCAAGATGTGAAAAAAGGAGATAGGTAGTATGTTTGAGGAAAGGAACCTGGATGTTTTGGCTCTGAGTGAAACGAAGCTCAAGGGTAAAGGGGAAGAGTGGTTTGGGAATGTCTTGGAAGTAAAGTCAGGGGTTAGTGAGAGGACAAGAGCAAGGGAAGGAGTAGCAGTACTCCTGAAACAGGAGTTGTGGGAGTATGTGATAGAATGTAAGAAAGTAAATTCTCGATTAATATGGGTAAAACTAAAAGTTGATGGAGAGAGATGGGTGATTATTGGTGCATATGCACCTGGGCATGAGAAGAAAGATCATGAGAGGCAAGTGTTTTGGGAGCAGCTGAATGAGTGTGTTAGTGGTTTTCATGCACGAGACCGGGTTATAGTGATGGGTGATTTGAATGCAAAGGTGAGTAATGTGGCAGTTGAGGGAATAATTGGTATACATGTGGTGTTCAGTGTTGTAAATGGAAATGGTGAAGAGCTTGTTGATTTATGTGCTGAAAAAGGACCGATGATTGGGAATACCTGGTTTAAAAAGCGAGATATACATAAGTATACTTATGTAAGTAGGAGAGATGGCCAAAGAGCGTTATTGGATTACGTGTTAATTGACAGGCGCGCGAAAGAGAGACTTTTGGATGTTAATGTGCTGAGAGGTGCAACTGGAGGGATGTCTGATCATTATCTTGTGGAGGCTAAGGTGAAGATTTGTATGGGTTTTCAGAAAAGAAGAGTGAATGTTGGGGTGAAGAGGGTGGTGAGAGTAAGTGAGCTTGGGAAGGAGACTTGTGTGAGGAAGTACCAGGAGAGACTGAGTACAGAAAGGAAAAAGGTGAGAACAATGGAAGTAAGGGGAGTGGGGGAGGAATGGGATGTATTTAGGGAATCAGTGATGGATTGCGCAAAAGATGCTTGTGGCATGAGAAGCGTGGGAGGTGGGTTGATTAGAAAGGGTAGTGAGTGGTGGGATGAAGAAGTAAGAGTATTAGTGAAAGAGAAGAGAGAGGCATTTGGACGATTTTTGCAGGGAAAAAATGCAATTGAGTGGGAGATGTATAAAAGAAAGAGACAGGAGGTCAAGAGAAAGGTGCAAGAGGTGAAAAAAGGGCAAATGAGAGTTGGGGTGAGAGAGTATCATTAAACTTTAGGGAGAATAAAAAGATGTTCTGGAAGGAGGTAAATAAAGTGCGTAAGACAAGGGAGCAAATGGGAACTTCAGTGAAGGGCGCAAATGGGGAGGTGATAACAAGTAGTGGTGATGTGAGAAGGAGATGGAGTGAGTATTTTGAAGGTTTGTTGAACGTGTTTGATGATAGAGTGGCAGATATAGGGTGTTTTGGTCGAGGTGGTGTGCAAAGTGAGAGGGTTAGGGAAAATGATTTGGTAAACACAGAAGAGGTAGTAAAAGATTTGCGGAAGATGAAAGCCGGCAAGGCAGCAGGTTTGGAAGGTATTGCAGTGGAATTTATTAAAAAAGGGGGTGACTGTATTGTTGACTGGTTGGTAAGGTTATTTAATGTATATATGACTCACGGTGAGGTGCCTGAGGATTGGCGGAATGCTTGCATAGTGCCATTGTACAAAGGCAAAGGGGATAAGAGTGAGTGCTCAAATTACCGAGGTATAAGTTTGTTGAGTATTCCTGGTAAATTATATGGGAGGGTATTGATTGAGAGGGTGAAAGCATGTACAGAGCATCAGATTGGGGAAGAGCAGTGTGGTTTCAGAAGTGGTAGAGGATGTGTGGATCAGGTGTTTGCTTTGAAAAATGTATGTGAGAAATACTTAGAAAAGCAAATGGATTGGTATGTAGCATTTATGGATCTGGAGAAGGCATATGATAGAGTTGATAGAGATGCTCTGTGGAAGGTATTAAGAATATATGGTGTGGGAGGCAAGTTGTTAGAAGCAGTGAAAAGTTTTTATCGAGGATGTAAGGCATGTGTACGTGTAGGAAGAGAGGAAAGTGATTGGTTCTCAGTGAATGTAGGTTTGCGGCAGGGGTGTGTGATGTCTCCATGGTTGTTTAATTTGTTTATGGATGGGGTTGTTAGGGAGGTGAATGCAAGAGTTTTGGAAAGAGAGGCAAGTATGAAGTCTGTTGGGGATGAGAGAGCTTGGGAAGTGAGTCAGTTGTTGTTCGCTGATGATACAGCGCTGGTGGCTGATTCATGTGAGAAACTGCAGAAGCTGGTGACTGAGTTTGGTAAAGTGTGTGAAAGAAGAAAGTTAAGAGTAAATGTGAATAAGAGCAAGGTTATTAGGTACAGTAGGGTTGAGGGTCAAGTCAATTGGGAGGTGAGTTTGAATGGAGAAAAACTGGAGGAAGTGAAGTGTTTTAGATATCTGGGAGTGGATCTGGCAGCGGATGGAACCATGGAAGCGGAAGTGGATCATAGGGTGGGGGAGGGGGCGAAAATTCTGGGAGCCTTGAAGAATGTGTGGAAGTCGAGAACATTATCTCGGAAAGCAAAAATGAGTATGTTTGAAGGAATAGTGGTTCCAACAATGTTGTATGGTTGCGAGGCGTGGGCTATGGATAGAGTTGTGCGCAGGAGGATGGATGTGCTGGAAATGAGATGTTTGAGGACAATGTGTGGTGTGAGGTGGTTTGATCGAGTAAGTAACGTAAGGGTAAGAGAGATGTGTGGAAATAAAAAGAGCGTGGTTGAGAGAGCAGAAGAGGGTGTTTTGAAATGGTTTGGGCACATGGAGAGAATGAGTGAGGAAAGATTGACCAAGAGGATATATGTGTCGGAGGTGGAGGGAACGAGGAGAAGAGGGAGACCAAATTGGAGGTGGAAAGATGGAGTGAAAAAGATTTTGTGTGATCGGGGCCTGAACATGCAGGAGGGTGAAAGGAGGGCAAGGAATAGAGTGAATTGGAGCGATGTGGTATACCGGGGTTGACGTGCTGTCAGTGGATTGAATCAGGGCATGTGAAGCGTCTGGGGTAAACCATGGAAAGCTTTGTAGGTATGTATATTTTGCGTGTGTGGACATATGTATATACATGTGTATGGGGGTGGGTTGGGCCATTTCTTTCGTCTGTTTCCTTGCGCTACCTCGCAAACGCGGGAGACAGCGACAAAGCAAAAAAAAAAAAAAAAAATATACATATATATATATATATATATATATATATATATATATATATATATATATATATATATATATATATATATATATATATATATATATATATATATATATATATATATATATATATAGATATATATATATATACATATATATATATATACATATATATATATACATATATATATCATCCCTGGGGATAGGGGAGAAAGAATACTTCCCACGTATTTCCTGCGTGTCGTAGAAGGCGACTAAAAGGGAAGGGAGCGGGGGGCTGGAAATCTTCCCCTCTCATTTTTTTTTAATTTTCCAATGGAAGGAACAGAGAAGGGTGCCGGGTGAGGATATTTCCTCATAGGCCCAGTCCTCTGTTCTTAACGCTACCTCGCTGAGGCGGGAAATGGCGAGTAGTATGAAAAAAAAATATATATATACACATATATATATGTATACACATATATATATATATATATATATATATATATATATATATATATATATATATATATATATATATATATATATATATATATATATATATATATATACATACATACATGTATATACATATATCCTACAAGGTACACAGGAAATACTAGCATCATCTGCTGGAGCAGTAGACGCTGTGCTGTTCAACTCGCTCATCCCACACTGCTCTGTCATTCTCATGACTGACGGGAACATGGGATCCACGACTGTTTTTACGGTGAGATGAAACCTGTATCTTTTTCATCAATTAAAAGTAGAAAATGCAAATATAACCTTCTTCAAACCCTGTTTGAATATAATATATCAAAGGTAAACTTTGTTTACAGTTGTTGGCACATCGGCACTCCTTAGGTGTAGGCGTGTTCGAGGTGGTGGAGCAGAACGCTAACAGAACGCAGGAGCGGCTCTCCTTGGTGGTCGGGCAGGCTCAGCAGGTAGGTCGCTCTCACATTACTTCTGAGTTGGTTAGGTTGTATTCCCACAACTACTGAGGTGGTTACGTATTCTACAACATTTATAAGGCTGGAAGGTTACCGTACTAGTACTGTCCAGATGGGTAGGTCTACATATGTATCAGTGATAAGGCAAGTCGGTCAGTACTAAGGCTGGTAGGCTAGTATTAAGGGGAAGAAGTCATTCCACTACTCTTCATGAGGTAAAAGGAACTCATAGATCTGTTATGGTGAATATGTCAGTTTATGATCGTTACTGCAAGAGTGAGTAGGAAACTCCAGCCTAAAAGTAAATATATATAGAAGCGGATAGATCACTTCTAAACCAGATTGACACCTTTATCGTTGTAGAGAACGTCACTCTTATATTATAATTCTTGCGTTTAGGTGGCTCTGTTATACTTACATTTATGTAAGTTGTTCTATCATTACTTTTGCCACATTAATTCATGTAGATGCGTCGATTGTCCTGGTGCGTGACGGTGGTGGTGGTGAGCGACGACCCTGCCTTCCTCGCCGCCTTCGCCCAGTCATCCCTCAAAGGCCGCCTCCTGCTGTGGTCCACGAGGCTCCTCGTCCTCACCCGCCTGCCTCTCAGAGAGACAAAGGTCCTCCTTAACACCTACTGGACTTTCTCTATGATGAATACTTTAGTTCTTCACCTTCAACAAGCCTCACAATATATAAGGTCTGTATGGTCTCTAGAAATGTTCAATATTGGTCAGGTTAAAACCGGATATACTTGTGAAGATCATAACTTGTCCGGAAAGCGAATGGTTTTTTATCTTTATTCCGGCAAAAACATGATCATCACTCTTGTCCCGTTCCGGAAACGTGACATTCACATACTCAGTGGAATAATGTTTTTAAAATGTGCCCACTTAGATAGACATATCCTTGTAACGGTGATATACAATATGCAAGAATTACATATTTTTCCTTTGCAGGTGCGTTGTGTATGTACACCTCCCATATAGCCCTCAGGGAGCCCAGGTGCTGAAGGTTGCCTCCTGGACACCCAAACATGGTCTTACTCTCACTTCCCACCTCCCGATTTTCCCTGAAAAATTTTCCAAGTGAGTATTGTTGATCTACAGAATAAATGACCTACTATGATCGTGTATGTCTTGCCTCATTACATCAACTGTTTCCGTTATTGTTAGGGGTATTTTCACCAGTGTTCATGTTGAGCTTATATATATATATATATATATATATATATATATATATATATATATATATATATATATATATATATATATATATATATATATATATCCTTGAGGATAGGGGAGAAAGAATACTTCTCACGCATTCCTCACGTGTCGTAGAAGGCGACTAAAGGGGACGGGAGCGAGGGGCAAGAAACCCTCCCCTCCTTGTATTTTGACTTTCTAAAAGGGGAAACAGAAGAAGGAGTCACGCGGGGAGTGATCATCCTCCTCGAAGGCTCAGATTGGGGTATCTAAATGTGTGTGGATGTAACCAAGATGAGAAAAAAGGAAAGATAGGTAGCATGTTTGCGGAAAGGAACCCGGATGTTTTGGCTCTGAGTGAAACGAAGCTCAGAGGTAAAGGGGAAGAGTGGTTTGGGAATGTCTTGGGAGTAAAGTCAGGGGTTAGTGAGAGGACAAGAGCAAGGGAAGGAGTAGCACTACTCCTGAAACAGGAGTTGTGGGAGTATGTGATAGAGTGTAAGAAAGTAAATTCCAGATTCATATCGGTAAAACTAAAAGTTGATAGAGAGAGATGGTTGATTATTGGTGCATATAGCTGAATGAGTGTGTTAGTGGTTTTGATGCACAAGACCGGGTTATAGGGATGGGTGATTTGAATGCAAAGGTGAGTAATGTGGCAGTTGAGGGAATGATTGGTATACATGGTGTGTTCAGTGTTGTAAATGGAAATGGTGAAGAGCTTGTGGATTTGTGTGCTGAGAAAAGACTGGTGATTGGGAATACCTGGTTTAGAAAGCGAGATATACATAAATATACTTATGTAAGTAGGAGAGATGGCCAGAGAGCGTCATTGGATTGCGTGTTAATTGACAGGCGCGCAAAAGAGAGACTTTTGGATGTTAATGTGCTGAGAGGTGCAACTGGAGGGATGTCTAATCATTATCTTGTGGAGGCGAAGGTTAAGATTTGTATGGTTTCAGAAAAGAAGAGAGAATGTTAGGGTGAAGAGATTGGTGAGAGTAAGTGAGCTTGGGAAGGAGACATGTGGGAGGAAGTACCAGGAGAGATTGAGTACAGAATGGAAAAAGGTGATACCGAAGGAGGTAACGGGAGTGGGAGATGAATGGAATGTATTTAGAGAAGCAGTGATGGCTTGCGCAAAAGATGCTTGTGGCATGAGAAGCGTGGGAGGTGGGTTGATTAGAAAGGGTAGCGAGTGGTGGGATGAAGAGGTAAGATTATTAGTGAAAGAGAAGAGAGAGGCATTTCGACGATTTTTGCAGGGAAAAAGTGCAATTGAGTGGGAGAGGTATAAAAGAAAGAGACAGCAGGTCAAGAGAAAGGTGCAAGAGGTGAAAAAGAGGGCAAATGAGAGTTGGGGTGAGAGAGTATCATTAAATCTTAGGGAGAATAAAAAGATGTTCTGGAAGGAGGTAAATAAAGTGCGTAAGACAAGGGAGCAAATGGGAACTTCAGTGAAGGGCGCAAATGGGGAGGTGATAACAAGTAGTGATAATGTGAGAAGGAGATGGAGTGAGTATTTTGAAGGTTTGTTGAATGTGTTTGATCACAAAGTGGCACATATAGGGTGTTTTGGTCGAGGTGGTGTGCAAAGTGAGAGGGTTAGGGAAAATGATTTGGTAAACAGAGAAGAGGTAGTAAAAGCTTTGCGGAAGATGAAAGCCGGCAAGGCAGCAGGTTTGGATGGTATTGCAGTGGAATTTATTAAAAAAGGGGGTGACTATTATTGACTGGTTGGTAAGGTTATTTAATGTATGTATGACTCATGGTGAAGTGCCTGAGGATTGGCGGAATGCTTGCATAGTGCCTTTGTACAAAGGCAAAGGGGATAAGAGTGAGTGCTCAAATTACAGAGGTATAAGTTTGTTGAGTATTCCTGGTAAATTATATGGGAGGGTATTGATTGAGAGGGTGAAGGCATGTACAGAGCATCAGATTGGGGAAGAGCAGTGTGGTTTCAGAAGTGGTAGAGGATGTGTGGATCAGGTGTTTGCTTTGAAGAATGTATGTGAGAAATACTTAGAAAAGCAAATGGATTTGTATGTAGCATTTATGGATCTGGAGAAGGCATATGATAGAGTTGATAGAGATGCTCTGTGGAAGGTATTAAGAATATATGGTGTGGGAGGCAAGTTGTTAGAAGCAGTGAAAAGTTTTTATCGAGGATGTAGGGCATGTGTACGTGTAGGAAGAGAGGAAAGTGATTGGTTTTCAGTGAATGTAGGTTTGCGACAGAGGTGTGTGATGTCTCCATGGTTGTTTAATTTGTTTATGGATGGGGTTGTTAGGAAGGTGAATGCAAGAGTTTTGGAAAGAGGGGCAAGTATGAAGTCTGTTGGGGATGAGAGAGCTTGGGAAGTGAGTCAGTTGTTGTTCGCTGATGATACGTATATATATATATATAACATATATATATTTTTTTTTTTTTTTTTCATACTATTCGCTATTTCCCGCGATAGCGAGGTAGCGTTAAGAACAGAGGACTGGGCCTTTGAGGGAATATCCTCACCTGGACCTCTTCTCTGTTCCTTCTTTTGGAAAAAAAAAAAAACGAGAGGGGAGGATTTCCAGCCCCCCACTCCCTTCCCTTTTAGTCGTCTTCTACGACACGCAGGGAATACGTGGGAAATATTCTTTCTCCCCTATCCCCAGGGAAATATATATATATATATATATATATATATATATATATATATATATATATATATATATATATATATATATATATATATATATATATATATATATATATATATATATATATATATATATATATATATATATATATTGTCGCCGTCGTATATATATATATATATATATATATATATATATATATATATATATATATATATATATATATATATATATATATATATATATATATATATATATATATATATATATATATATATATATATATATATATATATATATATTGTCGCCGTCGTATATATATATATATATATATATATATATATATATATATATATATATATATATATATATATATATATATATATATATATATATATATATATATATATATATATATATATATATATATATATATATATATATATATATATATATATATATATATATATATATATATATATATATATATATATATATATATATATATATATATATATATATATATTTATATGTATATATATATTTATCTATTTATTTATTAATATTTATATGTATATCTATGCTACTTCTAAATAGCCTTTATGGTAATTCAGCTTCTATGGGGCCACCATAAACGTAACAGCAAAACCTTACAAACCTGTTTGGTACGTAGTGGAGGAGACGGCACCAGACGGTTCCATCGTGAAGAGGAGGACGGGCATGGACTACCTCATGCTGGAAGCTATTGCAGAGACGCTGAACTTTACCTTCGATGTACTTCCAATAAAGTCTTGGGCTGAGGTACATCAATGACAGAATTTTTATTGATTTAGTTATCACTTTAGAATTCATGAAACCATAAATATTTATTGTAGATGTATGCAAGAGAAAGCAGTCTTACCAGACTTTCTCTCACGTGAGTAGAACAAGTGATCTGATATCAGTAGGAAAATGTTCGGTCCTACAGGAAATATTCTGCAGTCATAAACGGCAAAATATTCTGCTAGTTTGCATTACTTGTGATTCAGTTTATAAGACCAATATTTTTCTTCCATTTCCAGGGTTTGGAACGTGTGATAGAGAGAGTGTCGTTCATCACCCCAGCGTATCACGCGGTTCTCTATGAGCGCTTGGAGCGCTTTGATTTCACTACAGGTTTCACGTATATCATCATATCCTTCAGTATGGCCAAGCCAGAGCTCACCCCAAACTGGCTTAGTCTCTACCATCCTCTGGCAGACGAGGTGTGGGCGTTCATCCTTGGTGTCCTACTTGTGGTGCCATATGTCCTCTTTATGGTATGACTCGAATTTCTCTACAGTTTCGTCAGCTGAAGATCGGAGGTCAGGGTCGGATACTTCATATGGTATGGTTATTTGGGGTCTTGGCCTAAGAAGTGTTAGGGTCATTAAACTATTTAGCGTCAAGCTAACATCTTTCCAAGAAATAATCTCTAACACTTTCCTCGAGTCTTCCAAATAATTCTAAGGCCATACTTGATCTCACTACATTCAAAGCCTTTCCTTCATCATTCATGTATATGGTTGGCTGGTTTATCTGACTGCAGACTTCTCTACGACCAAGGACATAAAGGCTGTCACCGTCAGTTCTTGACCACCGCTCGAAAACTTTTCAACACGTTCTTCAACTGTTCGATATGTTTCGAACACCAAACAAGTCCTCACTAAATACGACCCTTCGGGAGTCATATTACCATGCAGGATATGTTCTTTTGTCCATCTGACAACCTCCTCCGTGGTGAAACGTTCCCGTTGCTAGTGATGACCCACTCAAGGGTCGCCAGGTTCAAGACCATAAGTTCAGATTCTGGTTGTCGCAGTCGATCCAGTCAAATATATATATATATATATATATATATATATATATATATATATATATATATATATATATATATATATATATGTATTTTTTTTTTTTTTTTTTTATACTTTGTCGCTGTCTCCCGCGTTTGCGAGGTAGCGCAAGGAAACAGACGAAAGAAATGGCCCAACCCCCCCCCCATACACATGTACATACACACGTCCACACACGCAAATATACATACCTACACAGCTTTCCATGGTTTACCCCAGACGCTTCACATGCCTTGATTCACTCCACTGACAGCACGTCAACCCCTGTATACCACATCGCTCCAATTCACTCTATTCCTTGCCCTCCTTTCACCCTCCTGCATGTTCAGGCCCCGATCACACAAAATCTTTTTCACTCCATCTTTCCACCTCCAATTTGGTCTCCCTCTTCTCCTCGTTCCCTCCACCTCCGACACATATATCCTCTTGGTCAGTCTTTCCTCACTCATTCTCTCCATGTGCCCAAACCATTTCAAAACACCCTCTTCTGCTCTCTCAACCACGCTCTTTTTATTTCCACACATCTCTCTTACCCTTACGTTACTTACTCGATCAAACCACCTCACACCACACATTGTCCTCAAACATCTCATTTCCAGCACATCCATCCTCCTGCGCACAACTCTATCCATAGCCCACGCCTCGCAACCATACAACATTGTTGGAACCACTATTGTAATGTTCTCGACTTCCACACATTTTTCAAGGCTCCCAAAATTTTCGCCCCCTCCCCCACCCTATGATCCTCTTCCGCTTCCATGGTTCCATCCGCTGACAGATCCACTCCCAGATATCTAAAACACTTCACTTCCTCCAGTTTTTCTCCATTCAAACTCACCTCCCAATTGACTTGACCCTCAACCCTACTGTACCTAATAACCTTGCTCTTATTCACATTTACTCTTAACTTTCTTCTTCCACACACTTTACCAAACTCAGTCACCAGCTTCTGCAGTTTCTCACATGAATCAGCCACCAGCGCTGTATCATCAGCGAACAACAACTGACTCACTTCCCAAGCTCTCTCATCCCCAACAGACTTCATACTTGCCCCTCTTTCCAGGACTCTTGCATTTACCTCCCTAACAACCCCATCCATAAACAAATTAAACAACCATGGAGACATCACACACCCCTGCCGCAAACCTACATTCACTGAGAACCAATCACTTTCCTCTCTTCCTACACGTACACATGCCTTACATCCTCGATAAAAACTTTTCACTGCTTCTAACAACTTGCCTCCCACACCATATATTCTTAATACCTTCCACAGAGCATCTCTATCAACTCTATCATATGCCTTCTCCAGATCCATAAATGCTACATACAAATCCATTTGCTTTTCTAAGTATTTCTCACATACATATATATATATATATATATATATATATATATATATATATATATATATATATATATATATATATATATATATATATATATATATATACTCAAAATACTCACTCCATCTCCTTCTATATATGTATATATATATATATATATATATATATATATATGTATATATATATATATATATATATATATATATATATATATATATATATATATATATATATTATCCCTGGGGATAGGGGAGCAAGAATACTTCCCACGTATTCCCTGCGTGTCGTAGAAGGCGACTAAAAGGGGAGGGAGCGGGGGGCTGGAAATCCTCCCCTCTCGTTTTTTTTCTAATTTTCCAAAAGAAGGAACAGAGAATTGGGCCAGGTGAGGGTAGTCCCTCAAAGGCCCAGTCATCTGTTCTTAACGCTACCTCGCTAATGCGGGAAATGGCGAATAGTTTGAAAGAAAAGATATATATATATATATATATATATATATATATATATATATATATATATATATATATATATATATATATATATATATATATATATATATATATGTGTGTGTGTGTGTATGTATATATATATATATATATATATATATATATATATATATATATATATATATATATATATATATATATATATATATATATATATATATATTTATATATATTAGCCCTGGGGATAGGGGTGAAAGAATGCTTCCCACGCATTCCTCACGTGTCGTAGAAGGCTACTAGAGGGGACGGGAGCGGCGGGCCAGAAATCCTCCCCTCCTTGTATTGTAACTTTTTAGACTCAGATTGGGGTGTCTAAATGTGTGTGGATGTAACCAAGATGTGAAAAAAGGAGAGATAGGAAGTGTGCTTGAGGAAAGGAACCTGGATGTTTTGGCTCTGAGTGAAACGAAGTTTAAGGGTAAAGGGGAAGAGTGGTTTGGGAATGTCTTGGGAGTAAAGTCAGGGGTTAGTGAGAGGACAAGAGCAAGGGAAGGAGTAGCAGTACTCCTGAAACAGGAGTTGTGGGAGTATGTGATAGAATGTAAGAAAGTAAATTCTAGATTGATATGGGTAAAACTGAAAGTTGATGGAGAGAGATGGGTGATTATTGGTGCATATGCACCTAGGAATGAGAAGAAACATCATGAGAAGAAAGTGTTTTGGGAACAGCTGAATGAGTGTGTTAGTGGTTTTGATGCACAAGACCGGGTTATAGTGATGGGTGATTTGAATGCAAAGGTGAGTAATGTGGCAGTTGAAGGTATAATTGGTATACATGGGGTGTGCAGTGTTGTAAATGGAAATGGTGAAGAGCTTGTAGATTTATGTGCTGAAAAAGGACTGGTGATTGGGAATACCTGGTTTAAAAAGCGAGATATACATAAGTATACGTATGTAAGTAGGAGAGATGGCCAAAGAGCGTTATTGGATTACGTGTTAATTGACAGGCGCGCGAAAGAGAGACTTTTGGATGTTAATGTGCTGAGAGGTGCAACTGGAGGGATGACTGATCATTGTCTTGTGGAGGCTAAGGTGAAGATTTGTATGGGTTTTCAGAAAAGAAGAGTGAATGTTGGGGTGAAGAGGGTGGTGAGAGTAAGTGACCTTGGGAAGGAGACTTGTGTGGGGAAGTACCAGGAGAGACTGAGTACAGAATGGAAAAAAGTGAGAACAATGGAAGTAAGGGGAGTGGGGGAGGAATGGGATGTATTTAGGGAATCAGTGATGGATTGCGCAAAAGATGCTTGTGGCATGAGAAGCGTGGAGGTGGGTTGATTAGAAAGGGTAGTGAGTGGTGGGATGAAGAAGTAAGATTATTAGTGAAAGAGAAGAGAGAGGCATTTGGACGATTTTTGCAGGGAAAAAATGCAAATGAGTGGGAGATGTATAAAAGAAAGAGACAGGAGGTCAAGAGAAAGGTGCAAGAGGTGAAAAAGAGTGCAAATGAGAGTTGGGGTGAGAGAGTATCATTAAATTTTAGGGAGAATAAAAGGATGTTCTGGAAGGATGTAAATAAAGTGCATAAGACATGGAAGCAAATGGGAACTTCAGTGAAGGACGCTAATGGGTAGGTGATAACAAGTAATGATGATGTGAGAAGAAGATGGAGTGAGTATTTTGAAGGCTTGTTGAATGTGTTTGATGATACAGTGGCAGATATAGGGTGTTTTGGTCGAGTTGGTGTGCAAAGTGAGACGGTTTGGGAAAATGATTTGGTAAACAAACAAGAAGTAGTAAAAGCTTTGTGGAAGATGAAAGCCGGCAAGGCAGCAGGTTTGGAAGGTATTGCAGTGGAATCTATTAAAAAAGGGGGTGACTGTATTGTTGACTGGTTGGTAAGGTTATTTAATGTATGTATGACTCATGGTGAGGTACCTGAGGATTGGCGGAATGCGTGCATAGTGCCATTGTACAAAGGAAAAAGGGATAAGAGTGAGTGCTCAAATTACAGAGGTATAAGTTTGTTGAGTATTCCTGGTAAATTATATGGGAGGGTATTCATTGAGAGGGTGAAGGCATGGACAGAGCATGAGATTGGGGAAGAGCAGTTTGGTTTCAGAAGTGGTAGAGGATGTGTGGATCAGGTGTTTGCTTTGAAGAATGTATGAGAAATACTTAGAAATGCAAATGGATTTGTATGTAGCATTTATGGATCTGGAGAAGGCATATGATAGAGTTGATAGAGATGCTCTATGGAAGGTATTAATGATATATGGTGTGGGAAGCAAGTTGTTAGAAGCAGTGAAAAGTTTTTATCGAGGATGTAAGGCATGTGTACATGCAGGAAGAGAGGAAAGTGATTGGTTCTCAGTGAATGTACGTTTGCGACAGGGGTGTGTGATGTCTCCATGGTTGTTTAATTTGTTTATGGATGGGGTTGTTAGGGAGGTGAATGCAAGAGTTTTGGAAAGAGGGGCAAGTATGAAGTCTGTTGTGGATGAAAGAGCTTGGGAAGTGAGTCAGTTGTTGTTCGCTGATGATACAGCGCTGGTGGCTGATTCATGTGAGAAACTGAAGAAGCTGGTGACTGAATTTGGTAAAGTGTGTGAAAGAAGAAAGTTAAGAGTAAATGTGAATAAGAGCAAGGTTATTAGGTGCAGTAGGGTTGAGGGTCAAGTCAACTGGGAGGTAAATTTGAATGGTGAAAAACTGGAGGAAGTAAAGTGTTTTAGATAGCTGGGAGTGGATCTGGCAGCGGATGAAACCATGGAAGCGGAAGTGAATCATAGGGTGGGGGAGGGGGCGAAAATCCTGGGAGCCTTGAAGAATGTGTGGAAGTCGAGAACATTATCTCGGAAAGCAAAAATGGGTATGTTTGAAGGCAATAGTGGTTCCAACAATGTTGTATGGTTGCGAGGCGTGGGCTATGGATAGAGTTGTGCGCAGGAGGGTGGATGTGCTGGAAATGAGATGTTTGAGGACAATATGTGGTGTGAGGTGGTTTGATCGAGTAAGTAATGTAAGGGTAAGAGAGATGTGTGGAAATAAAAAGAGCGTGGTTGAGAGAGCAGAAGAGGGTGTTTTGAAATGGTTTGGGCACATGGAGAGAATGAGTGAGGAAAGATTGACCAAGAGGATATATGTGTCGGAGGTGGAGGGAACGAGTAGAAGTGGGAGACCAAATTGGAGGTGGAAAGATGGAGCGAAAAAGATTTTGAGTGATCGGGGCCTCAACATGCAGGAGGGTGAAAGGCGGGCAAGGAATAGAGTGAATTGGAACGATGTGGTATACCGGGGTTGACGTGCTGTCAGTGGATTGAATCAGGGCATGTGAAGCGTTTGGGGTAAACCATGGAAAGTTGTGTGGGGCCTGGATGTGGAAAGGGAGCTGTGGTTTCGGACATTATTGCATGACAGCTAGAGACTGAGTGTGAACGAATGGTGCCTTTGTTGCCTGTTCCTAGCGCTACCTAGCACACATGAGGAGGGTGGGGGATGGTATTCCATGTGTGGCGAGGTGGCGATGGAAATGAATAAAGGCAGACAGTGTGAATTGTGTGCATGGGTATATATGTATGTGTCTGTGTGTGTATATATATGTGTACATTGAGATGTATAGGTATGTATATTTGCTTGTGTGGACGTGTGTGTATATACATGTGTATGGGGGTGGGTTGGGCCAGTTCCTTCGTCTGTTTCCTTGCGCTACCTCGCAAACGCGGGAGACAGCGACAAAGTAAAATAAATAAATAAATAGATATATATATATATATATATATATATATATATATATATATATATATATATATATATATATATATATATATATATATATATATATATATATATATATATATATATATATATATATATATATATTAGAAAGATAATAGAGGAGAAAAAATATTCCCACTCATTCCTCACGTGTTGTAGAAGGCGACTAAAGGGGAGCGGGGGGCTAGAAATCCTCCCCTCCTTGTATTGTAAGTTTCTAAAAGGGGAAGCAAAAGGAGTCACGCGGGGAGTGCTCATCCTCCTCGGAGGCTAAGAATGGGGTGTCTAAATATGTGTGGATGTAACCAAGAGGAGACTAAAGGAGATATAAGTAGTATGTTTGAGGAAAGGAACCTGGATGTTTTGGCTCTGAGTGAGACGAAGCTCAAGGGTAAAGGGGAAGAGTGGTCTGGAAATATCCTGGGAGTAAAGTCAGAGGTTAGTGAGAGGACTTGAGCAAGGGAATGAGTAGCACTACTGAAACAGGAGTTGTGGGAGTATGTGATAAAGTGTAAGAAAGTGAACTCAAGATTGATACACGTAAAATTGAAAGTTGATTATTGGTGATTATTGGTGCATATGCACCTGGGCATAAGAAAAGAGATCATAAGAGGCAAGTGTTTTGAGAGCAGCTGAGTGAGTGTGTTAGTAGTTTTGATGCTCGAGATCGGGTTATAGTGATGGGTGATTTGAATGCAAAGGTGAGTAATATGGCAGTTGAGGAAATAATTGGTGTGCATGGGGTGTTCACTGTTGTAAATAGAAATGGTGAAGAGCTTGTAGATTTATGTGCTGAAAAAGGACTGGTGATTGAGAATACCTGGTTTAAAAATAGAGACATATATAAGTATACTTATGTAAGTAGGAGAGATGGCCAGAGAGCGTTATTGGATTACGTGTTAATTGATAGGCGCGCGAAAGACAGACTTTTGGAGGTTAATGTGCTGAACCGTGCAACTGGAGGGATGTCTGAACAGTAGCTTGTGGAGGCGAAAGTAAAGATTTGTAAAAATTTTCAGAAAAAAGCGAGAATGTTGGGGTAAAGAGAGTGGTGAGAGTAAGTGAGCTTAGGAAGGAGACTTGTGTGAGGGAGTACCAGGAGAGACTGAGTACAGAATGGAAAAGGGTGAAAACAAAGGAGGTAAGGGGAGTGGGGGAGGAATGGGATGCATTTAGGAAAGCAGTGATGGCTTGTGCAAAAGAGGCTTGTGGCATGAGAAGCGTGGGAGGAGGGCATATTAGAAAGGGCAGAGAAAGGTGGGATGAAGAAGTAAAATTTTCAGTGAAAGAGAAGACAATGGCATTTGGATAATTTTTGCAGGAAGATGTATAAGAGAAAGACGCAGGAGGTCAAAAGAAAGGTGCAAGAGGTGAAAAAGAGGGCAAATGAGAGTTGGGGTGAGAGATTATCATTAGATTTTAGGGAAAATAAAGAGATGCTTTGGAAGGAGGTAAATAAAGTGCGTAAGACAAGGGAACAAATGGGAACTTCAGTGAAGGGGGCTAATAGGGAGGTGATAACAAGAAGGGGTGATGTGAGAAGGAGATGAAGTGAGTATTTTGAAGGTTTGCTGAATGTGTTTGATGATAGAGTGGCAGATATACGGTACTTTGGTCGAGGTGGTGTGCAAAGTGAGAGGGTTAGAGAGAATGATTTGGTAAACAGAGAGGAGGTAGTGAAAATTTTGCGGATGATGAAAGCCGGCAAGGGAGCGAGTTTGGATGGCATTGCAGCGGAATTTATTAAAAAAGGGGGTGACTGTATTGTTGACTGGTTGGTAAGATTATCTAATGTATGTATGACTCATGGTGAGGGGCGTGAGGATTGGTGGAATGCTTGCATAGTGCCATTGTACAAAGGCAAAGGGGATAAAGGCGAGTGTTCAAATTCCAGAGGTATAGGTTTGTTGAGTATTCCTGGGAAAGTATATGGGAGGGTATTCATTGAGAGGGTGAAGGCATGTACAGAGTATCAGATGGGGGAAGAGCAGTGTGCTATCAGAAGTAGTAGAGGATGTGTGGATCAGGTGTTTGCTTTGAAATAATGCATGTGAGAAATACTTAGAAAAGCAAATGGATTTGTATGAAGCATTTATGGATCTGGGAAAAGCATATGATAGAGTTGATAGAGATGCTCTGAGGCAGGTAATAAGAATATATGGTGTGGGAGGCAAGTTGTTAGAGCAGTGAAAAGTTTTTATCGAGGATGTAAGGCATAAGTACGTTTAGGAAGAGAGGAAAGTGAGTGGTTCTCAGTGAGTGTTGGTATGCGGCAGGGGTGTGTGATGTCTTCATGGCTGTTTAATTTGTTTATGTATTGGGTTGTTAGAGAGGTGAATGCAAGAGTTTTGGAAAGAGGGGCAAGTATGCAGTCTGTTGTGGATGAGAGAGCTTTGGAAGTGAAACAGTTGTTGTTCGCTGATAATACAGCACTGGTGGATGATTCGGATGAGAAAATGCAGAAGCAGGTGACTGAGTTTGGTAAAGTGTGTGAAAGAAGAAAGCTGAGAGTATTTGTGAATAAAAGCAAGGTTATTAGGTACAGTAGGGTTGAGGGACAAGTCAATTGGGAGGTAAGTTTGAATGGAGAAAAACTGGAGGATGTGAAGTGTATTAGATATCTGGGAGTGGATTTGGCAGCGGGTGGAATAATGGTAGCGGAAGTAAATCATAGGGTGGGGGAGGGATCGAAAGTTTTGGGAGCGTTAAAAAATGTGTAGAAGTCGAGAACGTTATCTTGGAAACAAAAATGGATATGTTTGAAGGAATTGTGGTTCCAACAATGATATATGGCTGCGAGGCGTGTGCTATGGATAGGGTTTTGCGGAGGAGGGTAGATTTGCTGAATGTGAGATGTTTGAGGACATTATTTGGTGTGAGGAGGTTTGATCGAGTAAGTAATAACAGGGAAAGAGAGGTGTGTGGAAATAAAAAGATTGTGGCTGAGATAGGAGAAGAGGTGTTTAGAAATGGTTTGGTCACATGGAGCGAATCAATGAGGAAAGATTGACCAAGAGGATATATGTGTCAGAGGTGGAGGGAACGAGAAGTGGGAGACCAAATTGGAGGTGGAAAGATTTTGAGTGATCGGGGCCTGAACATGCAGGCGGGTGAAAGGCGGGCAAGGAATAGAGTGAATTGGAATGATGTGGTATACCGGGGTCGACGTGCTATCAATGGATTGAACCAGGGCATTTGAAGCGTCTGGGGTAAACCATGGAAAGTTCTGTGGGGCCTGAATGTGGAAAAGGATCTGTGGTTTTGGTGCATTATTTCATGACAGCTAGAGACTCAGTGTGAACGAATGGGGCCTTTGTTGTCTTTTCCTAGCGCTACCTCGCACACTTGAGGGTTGAGTGGGTTGTCATTCCATGATTGGCGAGGTGGCGATGGGAGAGAATAAAGGCAGAGAGTATGAATTATGTAGATATATATATATCTTTTTTTTTCATTTTTTCATTTCCGCATTAACGAGGTAGCGTTAAGGACAGAGGACTGGGAGTTTGAGGGAAAATCCTCACCTGGCCCCCTTCTCTGTCCCATCTTTTGGAAAATTAAAAAAAAAGAAAAAAATGAGAGGGGAGGATTTCCAGCCCCCCGCTCCCTTCCCTTTCAGTCGCCTTCTACGACACGCAGGGAATACGAGGGAAGTATTCTATCCCCTGGGATATATATATATATCTCTGGTAAACAGAGAAGAGGTAGTGAAAGCTTTGCGGAAGATGAAAGCCGGCAAGGCAGCAGGTTTGGATGGTATTGCAGTGGAAATTATTAAAAAAGGGGGTGACTGTATTATTGACTGGTTGGTAAGGTTATTTAATGTATGTATGACTCATGGTGAGGTGCCTGAGGATTGGCGGAATGCGTGCATAGTGCCATTGTACAAAGGCAAAGGGGATAAGAGTGAGTGCTCAAATTACAGAGGTATAAGTTTGTTGAGTATTCCTGGTAAATTATATGGGAGGGTATTGATTGAGAGGGTGAAGGCATGTACAGAGCATCAGATTGGGGAAGAGCAGTGTGGTTTCAGAAGTGGTAGAGGATGTGTGGATCAGGTGTTTGCTTTGAAGAATGTATGTGAGAAATACTTAGAAAAGCAAATGGATTTGTATGTAGCATTTATGGATCTGGAGAAGGCATATGATAGATTTGATAGAGATGCTCTGTGGAAGGTATTAAGAATATATGGTGTGGGAGGCAAGGTGTTAGAAGCAGTGAAAAGTTTTTATCGAGGATGTAAGGCATGTGTACGTGTAGGAAGAGAGGAAAGTGATTGGTTCTCAGTGAATGTAGGTTTGCGGCAGGGGTGTGTGATGTCTCCATGGTTGTTTAATTTGTTTATGGATGGGGTTGTTAGGGAGGTAAATGCAAGAGTTTTGGAAAGAGGGGCAAGTATGAAGTCTGTTGGGGATGAGAGAGCTTGGGAAGTGAGTCAGTTGTTGTTCGCTGATGATACAGCGCTGGTGGCTGATTCATGTGAGAAACTGCAGAAGCTGGTGACTGAGTTTGGTAAAGTGTGTGGAAGAAGAAAGTTAAGAGTAAATGTGAATAAGAGCAAAGTTATTAGGTACAGTAGGGTTGAGGGTCAAGTCAATTGGGAGGTGAGTTTGAATGGAGAAAAACTGGAGGAAGTGAAGTGTTTTAGATATCTGGGAGTGGATCTGGCAGCGGATGAAACCATGGAAGCGGAAGTGAATCATAGGGTGGGGGGGGAGGGGGGGGAGCGAAAATCCTGGGAGCCTTGAAGAATGTGTGGAAGTCGACAACATTATCTCGGAAAGCAAAAATGGGTATGTTTGAAGGAATAGTGGTTCCAGCAATGTTGTATGGTTGCGAGGCGTGGGCTATGGATAGAGTTGTGCGCAGGAGGGTGGATGTGCTGGAAATGAGATGTTTAAGGACGATGTGTGGTGTGAGGTGGTTTGATCGAGTAATTAATGTAAGGGTAAGAGAGATTTGTGGAAATAAAAAGAGCGTGGTTGAGAGGGCAGAAGAGGGTGTTTTGAAATGGTTTGGGCACATGAAGAGAATGAGTGAGGAAAGATTGACCAAGAGGATATATGTGTCGGAGGTGGAGGGAACGAGGAGAAGTGGGAGACCAAATTGGAGTTGGAAAGATGGAGTGAAAAAGATTTTGAGTGATCGGGGCCTGAACATGCAGGAGGATGAAAGGCGGGCAAGGAATAGAGTGAATTGGATCGATGTGGTATACCGGGGTTGACGTGCTGTCAGTGGATTGAATCAGGGCATGTGAAGCGTCTGGGGTACACCATGGAAGGTTGTGTGGGGCCTGGATGTGGAAAGGGAGCTGTGGTTTCGGGTATTATTGCATGACAGCTAGAGCATGAGTGTGAACGAATGGGGCCTTTGTTGTCTTTTCCTAGCGCTACCTCGCATACATGAGGGGGGAGGGGGAAGGTATTCCATGTGTGGAGGGGTGGCGATGGGAATGAATAAAGGCAGACAGTGTGCATTGTGTGCATGTGTATATATGTATGTGTCTGTGTGTGTATATATATGTGTACATCGAGATGTATAGGTATGTATATTTGCGTGTATGGACGTGTATGTATATACATGTGTATGGGGGTGGGTTGGGCCATTTCTTTCGTCTATTTCCTTGCGCCACCTCGCAAACGCGGGAGACAGCGACAAAGCAAAATAAATAAATAAATGAATATATATATATATATATATATATATATATATATATATATATATATATATATATATATATATATATATATATATATATATATATATATATATATATATATATATATATATATATATATGTATATATATATATGAAGTCCCCATTTGTTCCCTTGTCTTACGCACTTTATGTACCTCCTTCCAAAACATTTTTTTATTCTCCCTAAAATTTAATGATACTCTCTCACCCCAACTCTCATTTGCCCTCTTTTTCACCTCTTGCACCTCTCTCTTGACCTCCTGCCTCTTTCTTTTATACATCTCCCACTCATTTGCATTATTTCCCTGCAAAGATCGTCCAAATGCCTCTCTCTTCTCTTTCACTAATAATCTTACTTCTTCATCCCACCATTCACTACCCTTTTTAATATGACCACCTCCCACGCTTCTCATGCCACAAGCATCTTTTGCGCAATCCATCACTGATTCCCTAAATACATCCCATTTGTCCCCCACTTCCCTTACGTCCTTTGTTGTCACCTTTTTCCATTCTGTACTCAGTCTCTCCTGGTACATCCTCACACTAGTCTCCTTCCCAAGTTCACCTACTCTCACCACTCTTTTCACCCCAACATTCTCTCTTTTTTTCTGAAAACCTCTACAAATCTTCACCTTCGCCTCCACAAGACAATGATCAGACATCCCTCCAGTTACACCTCCCAGCACATTAACATCCAAAAGTCTCTCTTTCACGCGCCTATCAATAAACATGTAATGCAATAACGCTCTCTGGCCATCTCTCCTACTTACATACGTAAACGTATGTATGTCTCTCTTTTTAAACCAGTTATTCCCAATCATTAGTCCTTTTTCAGCACATAAGTCTACAAGCTCTTCACCATTTCCATTTACAACACTGAACACCCCATGTATACCAATTTTTCCCACGACTGCCACCTTACTTTTGCAATCAAATCACCCATCACTATAACTCGGTCTCGTACATCAAAACTACTAATACCCTTATTCATCTGCTCCCAAGACACTTGCGTCTCATGATCTTTCTTCTCATAGCCAGGTGCATATCCACCAATAATCACCCTTCTCTCTCCATCCACTTTCAGTTTTACCCATATCAATCTAGAGTTCACTTTTTTACACTCTATCGCATACTCCCACCACTTGTATCAAGAGTAGTGCTACTCCTTCCTTTGCTCTTGTCCTCTCACTAACCCCTGACTTTACTCCCAAGACTTTCCGAAACCACTCCTCCCCTTTTCCCTTGAGCTTCGTTTCACTCAGAGCCAAAACATCCAGGTTCCTTTCCTCAAACATACTACCTATTTCTCCTTTTTTCACATCTTGGTCACATCCACACACATTTAAACACCCCAATGTGAGTCTACGAGGAGGATGAACACTCCCCGCTTGACTCCTTCTGTTTCCCCTTTTAGAAATTCAAAATACAAGGAGGGGAGGGTTTCCAGCCCCCGCTCCCGTCCCCTTTAGTCGCCTTCTACGACACGTGAGGAATGCGTGGGAAGTATTCTTTCTCCTCTATTTCTTTTTTTTTTTTTTTTGATTTTCCAAAAGAATGAACAGAGAAGGGGGCCAGGTGAGGATATTCCCTCTAAGGCCCAGTCCTCTGTTCATAACGCTACCTCGCTAATGCGGGAAATGGCGAATAGTACGAAAGAAAAAAGAAAAAAAAAAAATATATATATATATATATATATATATATATATATATATATATATATATATATAAATATATATATATATATATATATATATATATATATATATATATATATGTATGGGAAAGAATGGTATGAAAATATCTTAGGAATAATGTTAAGGTTGGTGAGAAGCAAGAGCTAGGAAAGGAGTTGGACTACTCCTGAAGCAGGAGTTATAGGAATGTGTGGTTGAGTGGAAGAAAGTTTTTTGTAGATTGTTGTGAGTAAAACTGAAAGCAGAAGACGAGAGATGGATGACTATTGGTGCCTATGCACCTGGTCATGAGAAAAAAGATCATGAGATGTAATGTTTTTGGAGCAGATGAATGTGTGTCATCATATTCAGTGAGACAGGTGATTGGTGATTTGAATGGAGAGGTAAGTAATGTGGCAGTTGAGGTTAAGATTTGTGCGTATGGGATATTTATTGTCATGAATTGAAATGTTGAACAACTTATAGAGCTGTGTCCTAGAAAAAGACTGGTGATTAGGAATACCTGGTTTAAGAAATAGGTATACAGAAATATACGTATGTGAGAAGGAGAGATGGATAACGGGCATCATTAGGTTACGTGATAACTGATGGGTGTACAAAAAAGATACTTTTGGATTCTGGTATGTTGAGATAAAATGTAAAAAAGGCAATCTGGTGCGGGAAAAAATAATAATCAATTTCAAGTATGTGGACAAGATCATTAGATTATGTATTCATGTATTATGGATAGGGTTGTTAGGGGGGGGGGGGGGTAAATGCAAGAGTTTTGGAGAGAGGGGCAAGTATGCAGTTTGCTGTGGATGAGAGGGCTTGGGAAGTGATTCAGTTGTTATATGCTGATGATACAGCGCTGGTGGCTGATTCGGGTGAGAAACTGCGGAGGTTGGTGACTGAGTTTGGTAAGGTGTGTGAAAGAAGAAAGTTGAAAGTAGATGCGAATAAGAGAAAGTTATTAGGCTCAGTAGGGTTGAGGGACAAGTTAGTTGGGAGGTAAGTTTGAACGGAGAAAAATTGGAGGAAGTAAAAGTTTTTAGATATCTGGGCGTGGATTTAGAAAAGGATGGAACCATGGAAGCGGAAGTGAGTCACAGTTTGGGGGAGGGGGCGAAGGTTCTGGAAGCGTTGAAGAATATGGGGAAGGCGAGAATGTTATCTCGGAAAGCTAAAATGGGTATGTTTGAAGGAATAGTTGTTCCAACAATG
This sequence comes from Panulirus ornatus, assembly GCF_036320965.1. Taxonomy (NCBI): domain Eukaryota; kingdom Metazoa; phylum Arthropoda; class Malacostraca; order Decapoda; family Palinuridae; genus Panulirus; species Panulirus ornatus. Next base: position 23,664,734 of record NC_092269.1, read on the forward strand.
TTATATGGTTGCGAGGCGTGGGCTATAGATAGGGTTCTGCGGAGGAGAGGATGTGTTGGAAATGAAATGATTGAGGACAATATGTGGTGTAAGGTGGTTTCATCGAGTAAGTAATGAAAGGGTAAGAGAGATGAGTGGTAATAATAAATGTGGTTGAGAAAGCAGAAGAGGGTGTGTTGAAATGGTTTGGTCACAAGGAGTGAATGAGTGAGGAAAGATTGACTGAGAGGATATATGTCAGAGGTGGAGGGAACGAGAAGTGAGAGACCAAATTGAAGATGGAAGGATGGAGTAGAAAAGATTTTGAGCGATCAGGGCTTGAACATATAGGAGGGTGAAAGACGTGCAAAGAATAAAGTGAATTGGAATGACGTGTTATACCGGGGTCGACGTGCTGTCAGTGGATTGTGCCAGGGCATGTGAAGCGTCTGGGGTAAACTATGGAAAGTTTTGTGGGGCCTGGATGTGGAAAGGGAGCTGTGGTTTCGGTGCATTACACATGACAGCTAGAGACTGAGTGTGAACGAATGTGGCCTTTGTTGTCTTTTCCTAGCGCTTTTTCGCGCTTGCGCTGGGAGAGGGGGGTGCCATTTCATGTGCGACGGGGTGGTGACGAGAATGGATGAAGGCAGCAAGTGTGGATGTGTACGCGTGTATTTATGTATATGTCTGTGTCTGTATATGTGTGTATACGTCGAAATATGTAGGTATGTATATGTGCGTGTGTGGGCGTTTTTGTATATGCATGTGTATGTGGGTGGGTTGGGCCATTCTTTCATCTGTTTCCTTGCGCTACTTCGCTAACACGGGACACAGCGACTAAGTATAATAAAGAATAATCAGACCAATATTGGAGCTTGCCTTGCAGGTCTGGTTACTAAATCTTAAGAAGCACAAACATCTGATTGAGATGATTCAGAGAAGAGAAATTAAGATGGCACCTGAATTTAGAGAATAGAGCAGGTAGTTGTACATCTGATTATCATCTTGTAGAGGCGAGAATGAAGATTTGTAGAGATTTAGAAAAAGAGTAAATAATGTCGAGTAGAAGGAAGTGGTGAAAGTAAGTGAGCATGGGAAGGAGACTTGTATGAAGAAATACTATGAGATTTTAGGCGTAGAATGACAAAATGTGAGTGTAAAGTGAAGGGAGTGGGTGAGGTATGGGAGAGAGTTAGAGAAGCAGTGATGGCACGTGCGAAAGATCGGAGGTGAGCAGATTGAAAAGCATGGTGAGTAGTGAGATGAAGATGTAAAGCCCCTAGTAAAAAAAAAAAAAGAAGAAAAAAAAAAGGCCAGACTCCTTCCTGGTTCCTTCCAGATGGTGATGCTATGTTTGGCGCTGGTAGAGGCGGTAGACACACTATCAAGGCAGTTAGTGTCCCTGGCCACGGATGGTCTATTGCGAACCTCCCTCGCCCACCAGTGTTCTCTCACAGCCTCTCACGCCCAAGCTCACCTAGCTGGAGGCGCCTTGGCAGCCCTATTGGCACTTACAGGGAAGGAGTGCAAACGAATGGCAGACGTATAAGAGAATGCGGCAGGAAGTCAAGAGGAAGGTGCGGGTGTTGAAAAAGGTACAAATGAGAGTTAAGGTTACACAGAATCATCAAACTTTAGAGGAAATAAAAGATGTTTTGGAAGGAGATAGATAATGTCCGAAAGACAAGAGAACAAATACTAACATCGGTAAAGAGGGCAAGGGGGGAAGTAATAACCGGTAGTGTTGAGGTGAGGAGGAGATGGAGTGAGCGTTTTGAAGGAATGCTGAATGTGTCTGATGATAGAGTGGCAGATGCAGGTGTTTTGGTCGGGGTGGTGTGCAAAGTGAGAGATTCATGAAGAGTGGCTTGGTGAAGAAGGATGAGGTGGTAAAAGTCTTGCGGAATATGAAATGTGACAAGGCGGTGGGAGTGGAAGGTCTTGCAGTTGAATTTATAAAGAAAGGTGGTGACTGTGTTTTGTTTCGTTGGTAAGGTTACTTATTGTATGTATGGATCATGATGAAGTGCCTGAAGAATGGCGGAAGGCTTGTATCGTGCCATTGTAGAAAGGCAAAGGGAATAATGCTAAGTGTTCAAACTACAGGGAAGGTGAAGGCATATACAGAGCATCAGATTGGGGAGGAGCAATATAGTTTCATAAGTAGTAAAGGATAAGTGGATCAGATGTTTTCTTTGAAGAATGTATGTGAGAAATACTTAGAAAACAAATGGATGTGTATATGGCACTTTTGGATTTGGAGATGGCATATAATAGAGATACTTTGTGGAAGGCCTTAAGAATATATGGTGTGGTAGGTAAGCTGCAAAAGAAGGTGAGTTTTCGTCGATTGTAAGGCTTGTGTATGAGTAGGAAGAGGGGACAGTGACTGGTTCTCAATGAAGGTCAGTCTGTGGTAGGGGTATGTGATGTATCATCTGTGTTTGATTTGTTATGGATGGGGTGGTTAGGGAGGTGAATGTGAGACTCTTGGAGAGAGGGGCGAGTATGCAGTCTGTTGTGGTCAAGAGGGCCTGGGAAGTGAGACAGTTGTTGTTCACCGTAATAAACACTGCAAGCTAGTTCGAGTGAGAAATTGCAAGAGTTGGTGACTGTGTATGGAATGGTGCGTGAAAGGAGAATGTTGAGAGCAGGCGTGAATGAAAGCAAGGATTGAGGGACAAGATAGTCGGGATGTAAGCTTGAATGGACAAAAATTGCAGGATGTAAAGTTTTTCAGATATCTGAGAGTGGACTTGGCAGCAAATAGAACCATGGAAGCGGAAGCGAGTCATAGGTTGGGGGAGGTGGTTAAGGTTCTGGGAGCGCTGAATAATGTGTAGAAAGAGAAAACCTTATCCCGGAAGGCAAAGAGTTTGAGTGTGTGTTCGGACGAAGAATAGTTCCAAAATATTGTATGCTTACCAGCCATAGGCTATAGATAGGGTTGCACGGTGGAAGGTGGATTTGTTGTAAATAAAATGTTTGAGGACAATATGTGGTGTAAGGTGGTTTGATCGAGTAAGAAATGAAAGGGTAAGAGAAATGTGTGGAAATAAAAGAAGTGTGTTTGAGAGAACAGAAGAGGGTGTGTTAAAATGTTGTGGACATATGGAGAGAATGAGAGAATGTTGGCAAAGATGATATAGTGTATATCAGAAGTGGAGGGAACAAGGAGAAGCGGGAGACCAAATTGGAGACGAAAGAATGGAGTGAAAAAGGTTTTGAGTGATCTGGTCCTTAGGGTGAAAGGCGTGCACAGAAAAGAGTAAATTGGAACGATGTGTTTTACTGAGGTCATCTTGCTGTCAATGGATTAAACCAGGGCAAGTGAAGTGTCTGGGGTAAACCATGGAAAGTTCTGTGGGGCCTGAATCTGGATAGGGAGCTGTGGTTTCAGTTCATTACACATGACAGCTAGAGACTGGGTGTGAACGAATGTGGCCTTTCTTCCTGGCGATACCTCGCTGATGCAAAAGCGTTGGTGGATGACTTGTTTAGGCTCAGGGGAGAAGAAAAGATTGCTTGTTATTTTTCTTCTTTATCTTCATGGAATTGTGCTGTTTCCTGTGGGGTAGGGTGGCATCGGGAATGGATGGAGGCAAGCAAGTATGAATTTGTATATGTGTATATATATATATATATATATATATATATATATATATATATATATATATATATATATATATATTTTTTTTTTTTTCTTTTGCTTTGTCGCTGTCTCCCGCGTTTGCGAGGTAGCGCAAGGAAACAGACGAAAGAAATGGCCCAACCCACCCCCATACACATGTATATACATACGTCTACACACGCAAATATACATACCTACACAGCTTTCCATGGTTTACCCCAAACGCTTCACATGCCCTGATTCAATCCACTGACAGCACGTCAACCCCGGTATACCACATCGATCCAATTCACTCTATTCCTTGCCCTCCTTTCACCCTCCTGCATGTTCAGGCCCCGATCACACAAAATCTTTTTTACTCCATCTTTCCACCTCCAATTTGGTCTCCCACTTCTCCTCGTTCCCTCCACCTCCGACACATATATCCTCTTGGTCAATCTTTCCTCACTGATTCTCTCCATGTGCCCAAACCATTTCAAAACACCCTCTTCTGCTCTCTCAACCACGCTCTTTTTATTTATATATATATATATATATATATATATATATATATATATATATATATATATATATATATATATATATATATATATATATATATATATATATATATATATATATGTGCGTGTGTGTGTGTGTGTGTGAGTGGATATGTCTTTTTTGTTTATTTGCGCTGTTTTGTTTATGCATGAAACAGCGATCAAATAAGTAAAAGAATTGTATAAAGATATATTTGGTGAGTAGCATGAATATATGTAACAATATTGCACTTTTTTTCGCAGCAGATCAGCGTAAGGGAAAAGTTGCTATCACGAGTATGGAAGGTTTTATTTCAATCTTCATTTTGAGCTTCGATTTGCTCTCTCTTCTTATTGTGCACACAGGCACTGCCTTGGTAGTATTCATCATGAATACATTTAAACATATTACACCAGCTCTCACTAATGATGAGTGTGACGACAGAGAAATGTTGGCAAGAGGCATTGAAGATATTGGGGAATGTTTTCTCTTCTTAGATATCATAACTCTTTACGCATCGTTTGTCATCAGAGTTCATCATCATCACACGATTAAACAAAGTGAATTATAGTTGCAGTTATAATGAAATTTCGCCCACAAATACGAGGCCTCCCTCTTTACGTTACGCTGCTAAACTCACTAACTCACATATTTCTTCACATTGATCATGCCACACTTCTTCTCGTTTCTCATAAACGATATGTATCATAAGTGCTCCTTATTATCTAAGTCATCTGGCAGTGCACACATCTTCTTAAGATTCATTTCTTACACTTGACCAGCTGGTCTACGGCCTTGTAATGATGACTGTACGGTTACTGAGGTGAGCAGACCAGCTGGTCTACGGCCTTGTAATGATGACTGTACGGTTACTGAGGTGAGCAGACTTTTCTTGCGTTCCAACCTGGCGACGGTGAGACTCTTGCAGGTTGATATTGGTACCATAAGTTAAGTGAGTATTCAAACACAGGCAGGAAACACTAAGACATCTAATGATGTCTGCCGCCGTTTTGTAGGAAGACATCAACTGACATCGTCCTACGTTTTAAAGTTTAACTATGAGGAAATTGCACAGTGTCTTCTTGATTAACAATTCAGAAATCAAATACAACAGAAACTATCATCTGTAGATTCTTTCACAGATGGTGCACATGACTCATCTGGAGACTTACGGGAGTGTGGAGCACAAAGTGGGTCCAGGATACGTGTACTATACTATGCTGGGAGTCCTCCTCAGCCAGAATCTCTCCAGCCAGTTACCCAGCAGGAGCTCGAGCCGGGTGCTGGTGGCAGCCTGGCTGGTGTTTGCCTTCATCATCGGGACGGTCTACCGTGGCAACCTCACCGCCGCCCTCACACTGCCCAAGTACCCACCACGACCTGAGACTCTGCAGGAACTCGTCAATACCGTTGACAAGTATTGTATCCAATGGTTTTATCTTTTAAGTGCAATATATCCATGGAAAACAAAATGCTATTTTTCATAATGTATCTATGTTCAATTACGGCTCCAACCAAGTCATTTCTAATCCATCACTTCAGTGTCACGATGGAGTCTTGGGGAAAGGATTATAAAACCTCATTTAAGAACTCTGGCTCAAGGGTCATCGAGAAATTAGCAGATCTAATGCATGTTGGACCACTAACGAAAGACGGACTACAAGATGCTCTTATAAATAAGTAAGTTACTGAAACCAGAAGAAATCTAGTCTTTCATTATACCTTATTAATATATCATATATCTATGGAGTGATCGTCTAAGTAAACGGATATGTTAGCTGGGTTATAGGGAACAGGTTGGGTATTTCTATCATTCCTGAGTTATGAGAATTATCTGCTGTACTGATCATCAAGTACACAATTTTTTTTTTTTTTTACATGACGGATTCATGATGTAGTCTATTTACCATGACAGACACAAGTCGTAGCCTCTATATCACGCGTATTAGACTCGTGACTTACACTCTAATACCATGTATGAAAGAGTCATAACGTAGGCTCTATTTATCGAATACAAACCCCATGACTGAGACTCTATTTTTTGCATACAAGATTCATGACGTAAGCGCTATATCATGCATAAAAGGCTCACATCATATGCTCTATATCATACAGAACGTAGGCCCTATGACTCGTGACATATTTAACATCACATTTACAAATGTCAAACATTTGTTTTTACGAGTCAACAAATGATACTTAAGATAAATAACTTAACTGATGATGGTTTTCACAAAAAAGATTTTTTTTACGTACGTTTCAGTGGGGTTATTGTTAACAAACCCTTTCTCATTATTCCCCACAAAGACAGGCCCACTTAGAGATCCGCCACGTAATGCAAGTGGCGGTCGCCGAGCACTTCACAAGAGCTGACGGCAGCACTCCGTTGTACATTGGTCGAGAGTTCGCCCTGAACACTCCGGCAGCTTGGCCCATACCCCACGACGCTCCTTTCCAGCCCAGTCTGGACGACTGCATCTCGTCCATCACGGAAGTGAGCTCCAATATGACATGACCAATCTTAGTGTAATACATTAGAATGCTGTTTCGAAGTCTAAAGTCCTGCAAATCTCTAATCTATCTGAGGGGAAGAAATGGACAAAGATGAGAGAAGTCTGAACTTGAGTTACCTGAACGGTTGACTTAAAGCTACTTTGCGCTTTCCCAGGCTGGTTTGTATGAGAAGTGGACTGTAGACGTGATGAATCAGGCTCGTCAGGAGAGTCGTGTGCAGCAGCGTTACAATGAGGAAGAAGAAGAAGAAGGAGAAGAAGAAGAAGAAGAAGAAGAAGAAGAAGAAGAAGAAAAGGGAGAGTCGAGCAGCGGGATCAAGGCCCTCACCTTGACACACATGCTGGGGCCGTTTGTCCTCACGGCCCTGGGACTCATCCTAGCAGGCATTACCTTCGTCACAGAAAAAGGAATATTTCATCTCTAAATGTATATCACCCACTAAACAAAGATTTATGATGACTAGAATTAAGAAAAGGAAATAGAGAAACACAGTCAGAGGGATTTGATACACACAGACACACCGACACACACACACACACACACACACACACACACACACACATACACGCACACACATACGTAGACAGAGAGAGAAAAAGAGAGAGAGAGAGAGAGAGAGAGAGAGAGAGAGAGAGAGAGAGAGAGAGAGAGAGAGAGAGAGAGAGAGAGAGAGAGAGACTGCCCGGCAATGAAGTTTGTGTGAGTAGGGCCGCGACAGTGATATTGATTTGCTCCACCTAAAATAATGTTGGTGTCCGGCAGTGAAGTTGGCGCCCTCTAGCGAGCGTGATGTGCCAACATGCCCATAAGTGCGCCTCAATAGCAGTTTAGCTGTTGTGAAAAGTGAGAGTTCTGTTGTGCTCTCCACTTACGCACTGAGTTTTGGTTGTTTTCACCTTTTCTAAACCTACTTTGGTTGGAAATACTCACCTTACAGCGACAAAATAGCTTCTATAGTTGCACTGTACTTAAGAACTAAGCTACTTAAGGAAATTTTCATTATTACCGGTGTGAGCTTGAGGTCAGTAAAGCGATGTTTGATTAAATGTATTGATAGCTGTGGCACCGGTACAGCGACCCATATGGAACACCCTGGGAAAGCTAGACAAAAGTCTCTCTGCACTCTGAATGTTCTTGAACGTCAAGTGGATACAGATCTAGGCTAACTGCAACAGAATTAAACGGAAAAAAGTCCTAGAATGCTCAGTGATGTGTTGCAGAGACAGTGTAGAGCCATTTACACAAGAACTTTAAGTATCGGAGCTGCAGGCTGCATCCCAAACCTCTTGTAACCCGTACGCAGTGGAAGAAAAGAGTCGATTTTTGAAGGAAATATATGATATGGGATAAGACTTAGTACAGAACTGATTTATGCAGTGATGAGTCCACCTTTTCTATACCACATTATGGTATAGTATTGTTTCAGTTATCATGGTGTTAAGGACCTTATGATAGTGGTGCCAGAAATGGAATTATTAACAAACATAGTTGCCACATGGTACTATGTGACCATCTTCCAGGGTCGTTCAAACAGTTCAAGGCCGAAGAGTTCATGCAGGATGTGGCTCCTGACACACTACCAGACTAGTCCACATGACTGCGGTGGAAGTTGTCGGTGACTGGCCAGGGAATTTACCGGCTTTGAATCCTAAGAAGAACTTGTGGGCGCTAATGAAAATGATGTTATGTAAAAAGGGCGACCATTTCTGAAATTTGAGCGATGGAATTGAAGTCGGTTCATATCATTGATGATTCAATTTCTGGTAATCTAAAGATATGTATAAATTGAAAAGAAAATCCAGTAAAGTCTACTTGTTGGATACACTGATTGCCTGGTTTTATTACATGTTTAACCTTGATGATTGTCCCGCATCCACCTCGCACCAACTTTATTACAGGAGTGGTGGGAGTATGTGATAGAGTGTAAGAAAGTATACTCTAGATTAATATGGGTAAAACTGAAAGTGGATGGAGAGAGATGGGTGATTATTGGTGCATATACACCTGGGCATGAGAAGAAAGATCATGAGAGGCAAATGTTTTGGGAACAGCTGAGTGAGTGTGTTAGTACTTTTCATGCACGAGACCGGGTTCTAGTGATGGGTGATTTGAATGCAAAGGTAAGTAATGTGGCAGTTGAGGGAATAATTGGTGTACATGGGTGTTCAGTGTTGTAAATGGAAATGGTGAAGAGCTTTTAGATTTATGTGCTGAAAAAGGACTGGTGATTGGGATTACCTTTTTTAAAAAGAGAGATATACATAAGTATACTTATGTAAGTAGGAGAGAGTTATTGGAATAGGTGTTAATTGATAGGCGCGCGAAAGAGAGACTTTTGAATGTTAAAATGAGCTGCGAGGTGCAACTGGAGGGATGTCTGATCATCATCTTGTGGAGACGAAGGTGAAGATTTGTAGAGGTTTTCAGAAACGAATAGAAAATGTTTGGGTGAAAAGAGTGGTGAGAGTAGGTGAGCTTGGGAAGGAGATTTGTGTGAGGAAGTACCAGGAGAGACTGAGTACAGAATGGAAAAAGGTGAGAACAAAGGAAGTAAGGGGAGTGGGGGAGGAATGGGATGTATTTAGGGAAGCAGTGATGGCTTGCGCAAAAGATGCTTGTGGCATGAGAAGCGTGGGAGGTGGGCAAATTAGAAAGGATAGTGAGTGGTGGGATGAAGTAAGATTATTAGTGAAAGAGAAGAGAGAGGAATTTGGACGATTTTTGCAGGGAAATAATGCAAATGAGTGAGAAATGTACAAAACAAAGAGGCAGGAGGTCAAGAGAAAGGTGCAAGAGGTGAAAAAGAGGGCAAATAAGAGTTGGGGTGACAGGGTATCATTAAATATCAGAGAATAAAAAAAGATGTTTTGGAAGGAGGTAAATAAAGTGCGTAAGACTGAAGGGGGATGATGGGGAGGTGATAACAAGTAGTGGTGATGTGAGAAGGAGATGGAGTGAGTATTTTGAAGGTTTGTTGAATATGTTTGATGATAGAGTGGCAGATATATGGTGTTTTGGTCGAGGTGGTGTGCAAAGTGAGAAGGTCAGAGAAAATGATTTGGTAAACAGAAAAGAGGTAGTAAAAGCTTTGCGGAAGATGATAGCCAGCAAGGCAGCGGGTTTGGATGGTATTGCAGTGCGGGTGACGGCATTGTTAACTGATTGGTAAAGTTGTTTAATGTACGTAAGACTCATGGTGAGGTGTCTGAGGATTGGCGGAATGCTTGCATAGTGCTTTACTACAAAGGTATAAGTTTGTTGAGTATATTATATTATCATGGGTGGGTATTATATGGGTGGCAATTATATGGGTGGGTATTGATTGAGAAGGTGAGGGCATGTACAGAGCATCAGATTGGGGAAGAGCAGGGTGGTTTCAGAAGTGGTAGAGGATGTGTGGATCAGGTGTTTGCTTTGAAAAATGTATGTGAGAAGTACTTAGAAAAGCAAATGGATTTGTATGTAGCATTTATGGATCTGGAGAAGGTATATGATAAAGTGGAAGGTATTAAGAGTATATGGTGTGGGAGGCAAGTTATTGGAAGCGGTGAAAAGTTTTTATCGTGGATGTAAGGCATGTGTATGTGTAGGAAGAGAGGAAAGTGATTGGTTCTCAGTGAATGTTGGTTTGCGGCAGGAGTGTGTGATGTCTCCATGGCTGTTTAATCTGTTAATGGATGGGGATGTTAGGGAGGTGAATGCAAGAGTTTTGGTAAGAGAGGCAAGTATGTTGTATGTTGTGGATGAGAGAGCTTGGGAAGTGAGTCAGTTGCTGTTCACTGATGATACAGCGCTGGTGGCTGATTCATGTGAGAAACTGCAGAAGCTGGTGACTGAGTTTGGTAAAGTGTGTGAAAGAAGAAAGCTGAGAGTAAATGTGAATAAGAGTAAGGTTATTAGGTACAGTATGGTTGAGGTTCAATTCAATTGGGAGGTAAGTTTGAATGGAGAAAAGCTGGAGGAAGTGAAGCATTTTAGATACCTGGGAGTGGATTTGCCACGGATGGAACCATGGAAGCGGAAGTGAATCATAGGGTGGGGGAGGGGGCGAAAATTTTGGGAGCCTTGGACAATGTGTGGAAGTCGAGAACATTATCTCGGAAAGCAAAAATGGGTATGATTGAAGGAATAGTGGTTCCAACAATGCTGTATGGTTGCGAGGCGTGGGCTATGGATAGAGTTGTGCGGAGAAGGGTGGATGTGCAGGAAATGAGATGTTTGAGGACAATATGTGGTGTGAGGTGGTTTGATCGAGTAAGTAATAAATGGGTAAGAGAGATGTGTGGTAATAAAAAGAGTTTGGTTGAGAGAGAAGAAGAGGGTGTTTTAAAATGGTTTAGTCACATGAAGAGAATGAGTGAGGAAAGATTGACCAAGAGGTTATATGTGTCAGAGTTAGAAGGAACGAGGAGAAGTGGGAGACCAAATTGGAGGTGGAAAGATGGAGTGAAAAAGATTTAGAGTGATCGGAGCCTGAACATACAATAGAGTGAAAGGCGTGCAAGGAAGAGAGTGAATTAGAACGATGTGGTATATAAATATATATATATATATATATATATATATATATATATATATATATATATATATATATATATATATATATATATATATATATATATTTTTTTTTTTTTTTTTTATACTTTGTCGCTGTCTCCCGCGTTTGCGAGGTAGCGCAAGGAAACAGACGAAAGAAATGGCCCAACCCCCCCCAAACACATGTACATACACACGTCCACACACGAAAATATACATACCTACACAGCTTTCCATGGTTTACCCCGGACGCTTCACATGCCTTGATTCAATCCACTAACAGCACGTCAACCCCTGTATACCACATCGCTCCAATTCACTCTATTCCTTGCCCTCCTTTCACCCTCCTGCATGTTCAAGCCCCGATCACACAAAATCCTTTTCACTCCATCTTTCCACCTCCAATTTGGTCTCCCTCTTCTCCTCGTTCCCTCCACCTCCGACACATATATCCTCTTGGTCAATCTTTCCTCACTCATTCTCTCCATGTGCCCAAACCATTTCAAAACACCCTCTTCTGCTCTCTCAACCACGCTCTTTTTATTTCCACACATCTCTCTTACCCTTACGTTACTTACTCGATCAAACCACCTTACACCACACATTGTCCTCAAACATCTCATTTCCAGCACATCCATCCTCCTGCGCACAACTCTATCCATAGCCCACGCCTCGCAACCATACAACATTGTTGGAACTACTATTCCTTCAAACATACCCATTTTTGCTTTCCGGGATAATGTTCTCGACTTCCACACATTTTTCAAGGCTCCCAAAATTTTCGCCCCCTCCCCCACCCTATGATCCACTTCCGCTTCCATGGTTCCATCCGCTGACAGATCCACTCCCAGATATCTAAAACACTTCACTTCCTCCAGTTTTTCTCCATTCAAACTCACCTCCCAATTGACTTGACCCTCAACCCTACTGTACCTAATAACCTTGCTCTTATTCACATTTACTCTTAACTTTCTTCTTCCACACACTTTACCAAACTCCGTCACCAGCTTCTGCAGTTTCTCACATGAATCAGCCACCAGCGCTGTATCATCAGCGAACAACAACTGACTCACTTCCCAAGCTCTCTCATCCCCAACAGACTTCATACTTGCCCCTCTTTCCAAGACTCTTGCATTTACCTCCCTAACAACCCCATCCATAAACAAATTAAACAACCATGGAGACATCACACACCCCTGCCGCAAACCTACATTCACTGAGAACCAATCACTTTCCTCTCTTCCTACACGTACACATGCCTTACATCCTCGATAAAAACTTTTCACTGCTTCTAACAACTTGCCTCCCACACCATATATTCTTAATACCTTCCACAGAGCATCTCTATCAACTCTATCATATGCCTTCTCCAGATCCATAAATGCTACATACAAATCCATTTGCTTTTCTAAGTATTTCTCGCATACATTCTTCAAAGCAAACACCTGATCCACACATCCTCTACCACTTCTGAAACCACACTGCTCTTCCCCAATCTGATGCTCTGTACATGCCTTCACCCTCTCAATCAATACTCTCCCATATAATTTACCAGGAATACTCAACAAACTTATACCTCTGTAATTTGAGCACTCACTCTTATCCCCTTTGCCTTTGTACAATGGCACTATGCACGCATTCCGCCAATCCTCAGGCACCTCACCATGAGTCATACATACATTAAATAACCTTACCAACCAGTCAACAATACAGTCACCCCCTTTTTTAATAAATTCCACTGCAATACCATCCAAACCTGCTGCCTTGCCGGCTTTCATCTTCCGCAAAGCTTTTACTACCTCTTCTCTGTTTACCAAATCATTTTCCCTAACCCTCTCACTTTGCACACCACCTCGACCCAAACACCCTATATCTGCCACTCTGTCATCAGACACATTCAACAAACCTTCAAATATATATATATATATATATATATATATATATATATATATATATATATATATATATATATATATATATATATATACATAGCTCACTTACTCTCACCACTCTCCTCACCCCAACGTTCTCTCTCCTTTTCTGAAAACCTCCACCAATCTTCACCTTCGCCTCCACAAGATAATGATCAGACATCCCTCCAGTTGCACCTCTCAGCACATTAACATCCAAAATTTTCACTTTCGCGCGCCGATCAATTAACACGTGATGCAATAACGCTCTCTGTCCATCTCTCGTACTTATTACGTATACTTAGGCCTATCTCTCTTTTTAAACCAGGTATTACCAATCACCAGACCTTTTTCAGGACAAAAATCTACAAGCTCTTCACCATTTCCGTTTACAACACTGAACACCCCATGTACACCAATTATTCCCTCAACTGCCATATTCCTCACCTTTGCATTCAAATCACTCATCACTATAACCCGGTCTCGTGAATCAAAACTACTAACACACTCATTCAGCTGCTCCCAAAACCCTTGCCTCCCATGATCTTTCTTCTCATGCCCAGGTGCATATGCACCAATAATCACCCATCTCTCTATATAAACTTTCAGTTTTACCCATATCAGTCTAGAGTTTACTTTCTTACACTCTATCACATACTCCCATATATATATATATATATATATATATATATATATATATATATATATATATATATATATATATATATATATATATATATATATATATATATATATATATATATATATATATGTATATATATATATATATATATATATATATATATATATATATATATATATATATATATATATATATATATATATATATATATATATATATATATATGTATATATATATATATTATTATTATCATTATTATCACTATTTTGCTTTGTCGCTGTCTCCTGCGTTTGCGAGGTAGCGCAAGGAAACAGACGAAAGAAATTGCCCAACCCACCCCCATACACATGTATATATATACACGTCCACACACACAAATATACATACCCATACATCTCAATGTACACATATATATACACACACAGACATATACATATATAAATATGCACACAATTCACACTGCCTGCCTTTATTCATTCCCATCGCCACACATGGAATAACATCCCCCTCCCCCTTATGTGTGCGAGGTAGCGCTAGGAAAAGACAACAAAGGCCCCATTCATTCATACTCAGTCTCTAGCTGTCATGTAATAATGGTCGAAACCACAGCTCCCTTTCCACATCCAGGCCCCAGAGAACTTTCCATGGTTTACCCCAGACGCTTCACATGCCTTGATTCAATCAATTAACAACATGTCGACCCCGGTATACCACATCGATCAAAATCACTCTATTCCTTGCCCGCCTTTCACCCTCCTGCATGTTCAGGCCCCGATCACTCAAATCTTTTTCACTCCATCTTTCCACCTCCAATTTGGTCTCCCTCTTCTCCTCGTTCCCTCCACCTCCCATATATATATACTCTTGGTCAATCTTTCCACACTCATTCTCTTCATGTGCCCAAACCATTTCAAAACACCCTCTTCTGCTCTCTCAACCACGCTCCTCTTATTTCCACACATCTCTCTTACCCATACATTACTTACTCGATCAAACCACCTCACACCACATATTGGCCTCAAACATCTCACTTCCAGCACATCCACCCTCCTGCGCACAACTCTATCCATAGCCCACGCCTCGCAACCATTCAACATTGTTGGAACCACTATTCCTTCAACCACTGCCATTTTGGCCTTCGGAGATAATGTTCTCAACTTCCACACATTCTTCAAGGCTCCCTGGATTTTCGCCCCCTCCCCCACCATATAATTCACTTCCGCTTCCATGGTTCCATCCGCTGCCAGATCTACTCCCAGATATTTAAAACACTTTACTCCCTCCATTTTTTTTCCATTCAAACTTGCCTACCAATTGACTTGACCCTCAACCCTACTGTACCTAATAACCTTGCTCTTATTCACATTTACTCTTAACTTTCTTCTTTTACACACTTTACCAAACTCAGTCACCAGCTTCTGCAGTTTCTCACATGAATCAGCTGCCAGCACTGTATCATCAGCGAACAACAACTGACTCACTTCCAAAGCTCTCTCATACCCAATAGACTGTATACTTGCCCCTCTCTCTAAACTCTTCCATTGACCTCCCTGACAACCCCATCCATAAACAAATTAAACATCCGTGGAGACATCACACACCTCTGCCGCAAACCTACATTCACTGAGAACCAATCACTTTCCTCTCTTCCTACACGTACACATGCCTTACATCCTCGATAAATACTTTTTACTGCTTCTAACAACTTGCCTCCCACAGTATATATTCTTAGTACCTTCCGCACAGCATCTCTATCAACTCTATCATATGCCTTCTCCAGATTCTTAAATGCTACATACAAATCCATTTGCTTTTCGAAGTATTTCTCACATACATTCTTCAAAGCAAACACCTGATCCACATATCCTCTACCACTTCAGAAACCACACTGCTTTTCCCCAATCTGATGCTCTGTACATGCCTTGACCCTCTCAATCAATACCCACACATATAATTTACCAGGAACACTCAACAAACTTATACCTCTGTAATTAGAGCACTCACTCTTATCCCCTTTGTCTTTATACAATTTCACTAATCACGCATTCCGCCAATCTTCAGGAACCTCACCATGAAACATAGATACATCAAATAACCTTACCAACCAGTCAACAATTAAAGTCACTCCCTTTTTTGATAAATTCCACTGCAATACCATCCAAACCTGCTGCCTTGCCGGCTTTCATCTTCCGCAAATCTTTTACTACCTCTTCTCTGTTTACCATATATATATATGTATATATATATATATATATATATATATATATATATATATATATATATATATATATATATATATATATATATATATATATATATATATATATATATATATATATATAAATATATATATATATATATATATATATATATATATATATATATATATATATATATATATATATATATATATATATATATATATATATATATACATATATATATATATACATATATATACATATATATACATATATATACATATATATATATATACATATATATATATATATATATATATATATATATATATATATAAATATATATATATATATATATATATATATATATATATATATATATATATATATATATATATATATATATATATATATATATACATATATATATATATATATATATACACATATATATATATATATATATATATATATATATATATATATATATATATATACATATATATATATATATATATATATATATATATATATATATATATATATATATATATATATATATATATATATTTTTTTTTTTTTTCTTTGTCGCTGTCTCCCACGTTTGCGAGGTAGCGCAAGGAAACAGACGAAAGAAATGGCCCAACCCACCCCCATACACATGTATATACATACGTCCACACACGCAAATATACATACCTACACAGCTTTCCATGGTTTACCCCAAACGCTTTACATGCCCTGATTCAATCCACTGACAGCACGTCAACCCCTGTATACCACATCGCTCCAATTCACTCTATTCCTTGCCCTCCTTTCACCCTCCTGCATGTTCAGGCCCCGATCATACAAAATCTTTTTCACTCCATCTTTCCACCTCCAATTTGGTCTCCCTCTTCTCCTCGTTCCCTCCACCTCCGACACATATATCCTCTTGGTCAATCTTTCCTCACTCATTCTCTCCATGTCCCCAAACCATTTCAAAACACCCTCTTCTGCTCTCTCAACCACGCTCTTTTTATTTCCACACATCTCTCTTACCCTTACGTTACTTACTCGATCAAACCACCTCACACCACACATTGTCCTCAAACATCTCATTTCCAGCACATCCATCCTCCTGCGCACAACTCTATCCATAGCCCACGCCTCGCAACCATACAACATTGTTGGAACCACTATTCTTTAAAACATACCTATTTTTGCTTTCCGAGATAATGTTCTCGACTTCCACACATTTTTCAAGGCTCCCAAAATTTTCGCCCCCTCCCCCACCCTATGATCCACTTCCGCTGCCATGGTTCCATCCGCTGACAGATCCACTCCCAGATATCTAAAACACTTCACTTCCTCCAGTTTTTCTCCATTCAAACTCACCTCCCAATTGACTTGACCCTCAACCCTACTGTACCTAATAACCTTGCTCTTATTCACATTTACTCTTAACTTTCTTCTTCCACACACTTTACCAAACTCAGTCACCAGCTTCTGCAGTTTCTCACATGAATCAGCCACCAGCGCTGTATCATCAGCGAACAACAACTGACTCACTTCCCAAGCTCTCTCATCCCCAACAGACTTCATACTTGCCCCTCTTTCCAGGACTCTTGCATTTACCTCCCTAACAACCCCATCCATAAACAAATTAAACAACCATGGAGACATCACACACCCCTGCCGCAAACCTACATTCACTGAGAACCAATCACTTTCCTCTCTTCCTACACGTACACATGTCTTACATCCTCGATAAAAACTTTTCACTGCTTCTCACAACTTGCCTCCCACACCATATATTCTTAATACCTTCCACTGAGCATCTCTATCAGCTCTATCATATGCCTTCTCCAGATCTATAAATGCTACATACAAATCCATTTGCTTTTCTAAGTATTTCTCACATACATTCTTCAAAGCAAACACCTGATCCACACATCCTCTACCACTTCTGAAACCGCACTGCTCTTCCCCAATCTGATGCTCTGTACATGCCTTCACCCTCTCAATCAATACCCTCCCATATAATTTACCAGGAATACTCAACAAACTTATACCTCTGTAATTTGAGCACTCACTCTTATCCCCTTTGCCTTTGTACAATGGCACTATGCACGCATATATATATATATATATATATATATATATATATATATATATATATATATATATATATATATATATATATATATATATATATATATATATATATATATATATATATATATATATGTATATATATATATATGTAAATAAGGGGAGAAATGTTTGGAAATTTTCGTTTGCTTGCCAAAAACAAAGAACATCATGTGCATACCTATATCAAACTGCATTAGAAGGTAAGATATCCTTTAGCAATTTTTTTTCAAAAAACTCCATATAAAGATTACTTACTATAGGTGAAAGAGGGTTACCCATTGCCATACCAAATTTTTAAGGATAATAATCTCCGTTGAATTGAAATATCAGTCTTTCATACACAATTTTATCAGTTCAATGAAAACAGACTTTGAAACAGGTAAATGAATATCATCCAAGACATGAAATACATACTTCAAAAGGCCATCAATTGTACCTATTGTGAAAAGTGAGGAAACATCAAAGCTAACAAGTTTGAAATCAAAATCAATAATGATACTGTTAAGCTTGCTAACTAAATCCCCTTACTTAATTTAGTGCCTTTCATCAAATTTATCTTAGAAAATGAAAATGATGGTGTGTCGCCATTTTTAGATTGCCTGATCCATTGGCAAGCAAACAAGCTTAAGTTTAGCATATACAGAAAACCTACCAATGTATTACTCATCTCAACATGACAGAGTTAGATTATCATCATTTCAATCTATTTTCCTTAGGCCATTACGTATTTGCAGTCCAGAGTGTATTGATGATAAGTTAGTGAGGATATATTCTATTGGATCTAAGTTAAAGTACCCTGGATCTTTCATTGATAAATCCCTTAAGTTAGCAAAAAAATCATTCTATAAAGTTGAGCCCAAACCTCCCATTGACACCAAGAATCTTTTAGTTCTCCCTTTGAATGATAATTTTACTTTACTTCCCATGTTGCTTAAATCCTTTAATGTAAATATTGCCTTCAGCGACAAAAATACTACAAAGAATATCTTAATGAGGAACTCACCGGAACATTCTCCTGGATGCATCTACAAAATGCAATGTAGAAATTTTGATAAGTTTTATGTTGGGCAGAATGGCAAGAATTTTTCTCTTAGACTTAAGCATCATAGATATAGTATAATAAAGGGTCAAGAATCAAATGCCTTGTTTAATCACGTTAAAAACTATGATCATTTTATTGACTGGAGTAATGACACTTTAGCTGTTAACTCTAACTCCAGTACCACGAGAAACATCATTGAATCTTCTAGTATTAAATACACAAAGAATTATACTCTTAATATCAGTGATGGTCTATATAAATTAGATAACTTTATTGTTGATAAAATTTGTAAACAATTCACCTTTTCCACATAATAGTTTATGATACTCTCGCTGTCTGTCTTGGACAATTGCATGTTTACTAAATGGCGTCCTAGCTACATCACTTCGTTGTATATCAACTGACTGCTGTATTTCTCTCGTGTCTCCCCTGATGATCTGATTATTACACAAAAGTGCACTTGGAAACTTATCATGCTTCATTTTCCCCGTGGACTCATAGGAATATACTTGATCACGCGCAAAATTTTGATCCTTTCCAATATATATATATATATATGGAAAAAGGTGAGAACAATGGAAGTAAGAGGAGTGGGGGAGGAATGGGATGTATTTAGGGAATCAGTGATGGATTGCGCAAAAGATGCTTGTGGCATGAGAAGAGTGGGAGGTGGGTTGATTAGAAAGGGTAGTGAGTGGTGGGATGAAGAAGTAAGAGTATTAGTGAAAGAGAAGAGAGAGGCATTTGGACGATTTTTGCAGGGAAAAAATGCAGTTGAGTGGAGACGTATAAAAGAAAGAGACAGGAGGTCAAGAGAAAGGTGCAAGAGGTGAAAAAAAAGGGCAAATGAGAGTTGGGGTGAGAGAGTATCATTAAATTTTAGGGAGAATAAAAAGATGTTCTGGAAGGAGGTATATAAAGTGCGTAAGACAAGGGAGCAAATGGGAACATCAGTGAAGGGCGCAAATGGGGAGATGATAACAAGTAGTGGTGATGTGAGAAGGAGATGGAGTGAGTATTTTGAAGGTTTGTTGAATGTGTTTGATGATAGAGTGGCAGATATAGGGTGTTTTGGTCGAGGTGGTGTGCAAAGTGAGAGGGTTAGGGAAAATGATTTGGTAAACAGAGAAGAGGTAGTAAAAGCTTTGCGGAAGATGAAAGCCGGCGAGGCAGCAGGTTTGGATGGTATTGCAGTGGAATTTATTAAAAAAGGGGGTGACTGTATTGTTGACTGGTTGGTAAGGTTATTTAATGTATGTATGACTCACGGTGAGGTGCCTGAGGATTGGCGGAATGCGTGCATAGTGCCATTGTACAAAGGCAAAGGGGATAAGAGTGAGTGCTCAAATTACAGAGGTATAAGTTTGTTGAGTATTCCTGGTAAATTATATGGGAGGGTATTGATTGAGAGGGTGAAGGCATGTACAGAGCATCAGATTGGGGAAGAGCAGTGTGGTTTCAGAAGTGGTAGAGGATGTGTGGATCAGGTGTTTGCTTTGAAGAATGTATGTGAGAAATACTTAGAAAAGCAAATGGATTTGTATGTAGCATTTATGGATCTGGAGAAGGCATATGATAGAGTTGATAGAGATGCTCTGTGGAAGGTATTAAGAATATATGGTGTGGGAGGCAAGTTGTTAGAAGCAGTGAAAAGTTTTTATTGAGGATGTAAGGCATGTGTTCGTGTAGGAAGAGAGGAAAGTGACTGGTTCTCAGTGAATGTAGGTTTGCGGCAGGGATGTGTGATGTCTCCATGTTTGTTTAATTTGTTTATGGATGGGGTTGTTAGGAAGGTAAATGCAAGAGTTTTGGAAAGAGGGGCAAGTATGAAGTCTGTTGGGGATGAGAGAGCTTGGGAAGTGAATCAGTTGTTGTTCGCTGATGATACATCGCTGGTGGCTGATTCATGTGAGAAACTGCAGAAGCTGGTGACTGAGTTTGGTAAAGTGTGTGAAAGAAGAAAGTTAAGAGTAAATGTGAATAAGAGCAAGGTTATTAGGTACAGTAGGGTTGAGGGTCAAGTCAATTGGGAGGTGAGTTTGAATGGAGAAAAACTGGAGGAAGTGAAGTGTTTTAGATATCTGGGAGTGGATCTGGCAGCGGATGGAACCATGGAAGCGGAAGTGGATCATAGGGTGGGGGAGGGGGCGAAAATTTTGGGAGCCTTGAAGAATGTGTGGAAGTCGAGAACATTATCTCGGAAAGCAAAAATGGGTATGTTTGAGGGAATAGTGGTTCCAACAATGTTGTATGGTTGCGAGGCGTGGGCTATGGATAGAGATGTGCGCAGGAGGATGGATGTGCTGGAAATGAGATGTTTGAGGACAATGTGTGGTGTGAGGTGGTTTGATCGAGTAAGTAAAGTAAGGGTAAGAGAGATGTGTGGAAATAAAAAGAGCGTGGTTAAGAGAGCAGAAGAGGGTGTTTTGAAATGGTTTGGGCACATGGAGAGAATGAGTGA
Organism: Panulirus ornatus; assembly: GCF_036320965.1. NCBI lineage: Eukaryota > Metazoa > Arthropoda > Malacostraca > Decapoda > Palinuridae > Panulirus > Panulirus ornatus. Next base: position 23,686,309 of record NC_092269.1, read on the forward strand.
GGAAAGATTGACCAAGAGCATATATGTGTCGGAGGTGGAGGGAACGAGGAGAAGAGGGAGACCAAATTGGAGGTGGAAAGATAGAGTGAAAAAGATTTTGTGTGATCGGGGCCTGAACATGCAGGAGGGTGAAAGGAGGGCAAGGAATAGAGTGAATTGGAGCGATGTGGTATACCGGGGTCGATGTGCTGTCAGTGGATTGAATCGGGGCGTGTGAAGCGTCTGGGGTAAACCATGGAAAGCTGTGTAGGTATATATATTTGCGTGTGTGGACGTATGTATGTACATGTGTATGGGGGGTGGGGTTGGGCCATTTCTTTCGTCTGTTTCCTTGCGCTACCTCGCAAACGCGGGAGACAGCGACAAAGAAAAAAAAAAAAAAATATATATAAAAAAAAAAAAAAAAAATATATATATATATATATATATATATATATATATATATATATATATTGCGGAAGATGAAAGCCGGCAAGGCAGCAGGTTTGGATGGTATTGCAGTGGAATTTATTAAAAAAGAGGTGACTGTATTGTTGACTGGTTGGTAAGGTTATTTAATGTATGTATGACTCACGGTGAGGTGCCTGAGGATTGGCGGAATGCGTGCATAGTGCCATTGTACAAAGGCAAAGGGGATAAGAGTGAGTGCTCAAATTACAGAGGTATAAGTTTGTTGAGTATTCCTGGTAAATTATATGGGAGGGTATTGATTGAGAGGGTGAAGGCATGTACAGAGCATCAGATTGGGGAAGAGCAGTGTGGTTTCAGAAGTGGTAGAGGATGTGTGGATCAGGTGTTTGCTTTGAAGAATGTATGTGAGAAATACTTAGAAAAGCAAATGGATTTGTATGTAGCATTTATGGATCTGGAGAAGGCATATGATAGAGTTGATAGGGATGCTCTGTGGAAGGTATTAAGAATATATGGTGTGGGAGGCAAGTTGTTAGAAGCAGTGAAAAGTTTTTATCGAGGATGTAAGGCATGTGTACGTGTAAGAAGAGAGGAAAGTGATTGGTTCTCAGTGAATGTAGGTTTGCGGCAGGGGTGTGTGATGTCTCCATGGTTGTTTAATTTGTTTATCGATGGGGTTGTTAGGGATGTGAATGCAAGAGTTTTGGAAAGAGGGGCAAGTATGAAGTCTGTTGGGGATGAGAGAGCTTGGGAAGTGAGTCAGTTGTTGTTCGCTGATGATACAGCGCTGGTGGCTGATTCATGTGAGAAACTGCAGAAGCTGGTGACTGAGTTTGGTAAAGTGTGTGAAAGAAGAAAGTTAAGAGTAAATGTGAATAAGAGCAAGGTTATTAGGTACAGTAGGGTTGAGGGCCAAGTCATTTGGGAGGTGAGTTTGAATGGAGAAAAACTGGAGGGAGTGAAGTGTTTTAGATATCTGGGAGTGGATCTGGCAGCGGATGGAACCATGGAAGCGGAAGTGGATCATAGGGTGGGGGAGGGGGCGAAAATTCTGTGAGCCTTGAAGAATGTGTGGAAGTCGAGAACATTATCTCGGAAAGCAAAAATGGGTATGTTTGAAGGAATAGTGGTTCCAACAATGTTGTATGGTTGCGAGGCGTGGGCTATGGATAGAGTTGTGCGCAGGAGGATGGATGTGCTGGAAATGAGATGTTTGAGGACAATGTGTGGTGTGAGGTGGTTTGATCGAGTAAGTAACGTAAGGGTAAGAGAGATGTGTGGAAATAAAAAGAGCGTGGTTGAGAGAGCAGAAGAGGGTGTTTTGAAATGGTTTGGGCACATGGAGAGAATGAGTGAGGAAAGATTGACCAAGAGGATATATGTGTCGGAGGTGGAGGGAACGAGGAGAAGAGGGAGACCAAATTGGAGGTGGGAAGATGGAGTGAAAAAGATTTTGTTTGATCGGGGCCTGAACATGCAGGAGGGTGAAAGGAGGGCAAGGAATAGAGTGAATTGGAGCGATGTGGTATACCGGGGTTGACGTGCTGTCAGTGGATTGAATCAGGGCATGTGAAGCGTCTGGGGTAAACCATGGAAAGCTGTGTAGGTGTGTATATTTGCGTGTGTGGACGTATGTATATACATGTGTATGTGGGTGGGTTGGGCCATTTCTTTCGTCTGTTTCCTTGCGCTACCTCGCAAACGCGGGAGACAGCGACAAAGCAAAAAAAAAATATATATATATATATATATATATATATATATATATATATATATATATATATATACATATGTGTGTGTGTGTGTGTTTGTGTGTGTGTGTGTGTGTGTGTGACAAATATTGAAAGATACAAACAAGTGAGAGACAAAACAAAGAGTCAGTTAGGTTTACTGTTGGTTTGAGCGACGACCAATCAGGCGTCTTCCCTGGACCTGTGATGTGATGACGTACCTCGAGTGACATCATTAGCCACACCTCCTCCCCTCACGGCTCGCCAGACCTCGTCATTATCCTCGAGCTGCCGGGTAGACGGTTGGCCATTCCTCCTCTACTCCTGACGCTGGCAACAGGTCTCTTCTCCCCGGGCGTGTGCTGTATCTCCTCATGAACCGTGAGACTACACTGTTTGTAAAATTTACGTTATCATCATGCACATTGTAGCGTAGTATTGTGGGAAAGTGTGACGCTATCTGATGTAAGAGTTCATTAATTTCACTGTATTGAAGAACCATCATATTGGTAACTCGCTTATGATACTTTTATCAAATAACTTATTTTGATGACCAGTTGATTTATGGCAACATCTTTCCGATGACGACTCGAGTGATGGAATTTTGCGCCAGTAAAATATGAAGAAAATGAATCCTACAAACAAAATATTGAAGTTTGCATGGCATGTATTGATACAAAGGAACACTGACTGCTGTATTGTTGTATATGTAAACAGAATGGTGTCATGGAGGTGGCCAACAGATGAGAGAAACGTGTACAGTGAAAGACAAAAGTTTGTTTCAGGTTTAGTTCATTGGTTATTTACATATCTTCAATAATTACATTCAACCTACACACGGGAGGGCGGATCATGGCTAGAAGTACAAGTGGAACAAGGGAGGGAACTGTGAATGAGTCCCCACCATAGCGAGAGATGGAGATGCCTGTATAGCTCATGGACCTGTCAAGAAACAAGTTTGTGATTATCTGAGAGTTAACATGATGGTTGTCGTCCTGGAAATAATCTTAAGTTGATATGAAGGTTTCTATTTAGAACTTTACATTTCCTACGAGATCACTAACTTAAAAAACCAAAAGATATATCCATACTATTTTCTAATGATTAATAATTCATGGGAAACGTCATAGGTTCCATTATTGCTTCATACTGTAAATTGTGTCTTTACTTCAGTAACTTTCAGCCCGGAGACGAGTCCTCTTCTGGCACTTATAATGCAGAAAGAAACGCAAGTAATTGTGACAGGAAATATTCCTTATTCAGAAGATCACTCGATCCAGTTGACCTGTTCCTCATGAATGGTGGAATGTAATGTGTATATCAGTTATGTTGAAAAATATGTACCTAATCATTCTACATTTTCAATATATATCTTGTAACGCCACCAAACCTGGAGCGATATGCATAATGTTTGAGGATCGACACCTCACTCTATGATGTAACGAGTTATGAGTTATAACAGGAAATATATTTTGATACACACTAATAATGAATGTTTATTTTGATACACACTAATGAATGTTTATTTTGATACACACTAATAATGAATGTTTATTTTGATACACACTAATAATGAATGTTTATTTTGATACACACTAATTATGAATGTTTATTTTGATACACACTACTGAATGTTTATTTTGATACACACTAATAATGAATGTTTATTTGTTACCTTCTTAAACAAAAATAAACATACACTTGATATTTTATAAAGGGAAAAGAAAACGTAATTATTCACGTGCTTTTATAAAAGGAAATTTTCATAACAAGTGAGTGTACTAATATAGCGTGTATGACAAGTATACTATCATGTTTCATAATACCTGGAGTGAAGAACAAAAAAATTACCGCGGTTGATATTCAGTAAAACATAATGGAGCATACCAAATACAAAAGAAAATAATTCAATCATTATCTTTAGAAAATTTCACATAAGAAGAGTCTTAATGATATAATGATATCAATAACTACAAACACAGAAACACACACACTCACACACACACACACACACACACACACACACACACACACACATATATATATATATATATATATATATATATATATATATATATATATATATATATATATATATTCCTATGAGTCCACGGGGAAAATGAAACACGATAAGTTCCCAAGGGCACTTTCGTGTATTAATCACATCATCAGGGGAGACACAAGAGAGAAATATAACAGACGTAGCTAAGACGCCATTTGGCAAATATGCGATCGTCCAAGAAAGACAACGAGCGTATCATTAACTATCATGTGGACAAGAAGGGAAACTGTTTACAAATCTTATCAACAATAAAGTTATCCAATTTATGTAGACCATCACTAATATTAAGATTATATTTATTTGTGTATTTGATAGCAGAAGATTCAGTGATGTTTCTCGTGGTACTGTAGTTAGAGTTAATAACTGAGGTGGCGTTACTCCAATCAATACAATAATCATAGTTTTTAACATGAGTAAACAAGGCTTAAATATCTAATTCTAGTCCGTTCTTATACTATATCTATGTTGCTTAATTCTACCAGAAAGATCCTTACCAGTCTGACCAACATAAAACTTATCACTATTTCTACATGGCACTTTATAGATGCACCCAGGAGAATTTTCTGGTGAGTTCCTGATAGAAATATTCTTTATAGTATCATTGTTGCTGAAGGCAACATCTACATTAAAGGATTTAAGCAAAATGGGAAGTAAAGTAAAATTATTGTTAAAAGGGAGAACTAAAAGATTCTTGGTATCAATGGAAGGTTTAGGCTTAACTCTATAGAATGATTTCTTTGCTAACTTAAGGAATTTATCAATAACTATTTGATCATTTCCAAAACATTATTTTAAAGAAAAATATTTGATTAAAGAAGATTGAAATGGAGGAGGCTTTTCGTATCACAAGAGAGAAGAAACGTCCCTTTCAAATGGCTATACCGACATATTGGAAGAACAGGATGTTGGGCTATTGCTATATTAGATGAAGGAATGAACGCAATAGGCTACAAATAAAACTACATTGTAGATTGGACCATCTTATTAAAAACAGCTACTGGACTAAGAACACAAACCATTCTTTTGTGATACACCTGTCCAATAAACAACTAGATAAGGATTCCTTGTGTGCCTTTAGCTATGGATTAAGTTTTGTGTGCTCTAACAGGGAAGCCAGCTGTGTTATTATCACAAAGTCTTTTTGCAATTAAGAGAAATAGTGTAATTGAAATGATGATGAAATTAATATCTGTAAGGGTTTAGTGTATGCGAGTTTGTCAAAACCAGTGGAACCTAATTGCCCTAAAGATTTATAAGGGCTATTTACACCTTAAAAAAGGACAATGACATACATAATACTAAAGCAGAGAAAGCGAACACTGTTGTGATTTTGGAAAAAAATAATTGTTTATCTAGAATGAATGATCTTTTAAGTGATGACACAAAATATTCTAAACTCTGTAAGAATCCCCTAGAAGCAGTTAATTCAAATTTCAATATAGAACTGAAGTTGTTGTTGAAAGGTAATGGTTCTCTTATCAAAACTTTGTCATCTTCATTGCCATATATATATATATATATATATATATATATATATATATATATATATATATATATTTTTTTTTTTTTTTTTCTTCTTTTTTTGCTTAGTCACTGTCTCCCGCGTTTGCGAGGTAGCGCAAGGAAACAGACGAAAGAAATGGCCCAACCCACCCCCATACACATGTATATACATACGTCCACACACGCAAATATACATACCTACACAGCTTTCCATGGTTTACCCCAGACGCTTCACATGCCTTGATTCAATCCACTGACAGCACGTCAACCCCGGTATACCACATCGCTCCAATTCACTCTATTCCTTGCCCTCCTTTCACCCTCCTGCATGTTCAGGCCCCGATCACACAAAATCTTTTTCACTCCATCTTTCCACCTCCAATTTGGTCTCCCTCTTCTCCTCGTTCCCCCCACCTCCGACACATATATATATATATATATATATATATATATATATATATATATATATATATATATATATATATATATATATATACATATATGGACTTATCAAAACACATAAGGAAAATTCTCCAGCAAGACCTATTGTGAGCTCAGTAGGTTCCGTCACATATAAATTGTCAAAATGAATAGTTTCTATATTGAGCCCTTTAGTTGGTATGATATCAAATTCTAATGTCATGAAAATGAAGATTTAGTTAACAAGCTTAACAGTATCAATGTTAATTTTGATTTCAAACTTGTTAGCTTTGATGTTTCCACACTTTTCACTAAAGTTCCAGTTGATGACCTTTATTTGATGTCTTGGATGATATTCATTTACCTGTTTCACAGTCTATTTTCATTGAACTGATAAGATTGTGTTTAAAAGACTGTGTATTTCAATTCAGTGGAAATTATTATGCTAAAAAATTGGTATGGTAATGGGTAACCCTCTTTCACCTGTACTAAGTAATCTTTATATGGATTGTTTTGAAACAAAATTGCTAAAGGATATCTTACCTTCTAATGCAGGTTGGCTTAGTTATGTATATGATGGTCTTTGTGTTTGACCAACAAATGAAAATTTACAAACATTTATCCCCTTTCTTAGCAATCTAGAGCCTTCCATTAAAATTACTGTAGAAAATGAAAATAATGGTATGTAACCATTTTTAGATTGCATGATCCATAGACAAGGAAACAAGCATAAGTTTAGCATATATAGAAAACTACCAATGTATGCTCATATATCCATTATTACTCATCTCAACATGACAGAGTCGATTTCTGATCATTTCAATCTATGTTCCTTAGGGCATTACGTATTTGCATCCCAGAGTGTATTGATGATGAGTTTGAGAAGATATATTCTATTGGATCTAATTTAAAGTACCCTAGATCTTTTATTAATAAATCTCTTTAGTTAAAAAAGAAATCATTTTATAGAGGTAAGTCCAAACATCCCATTGACACCAAAAATGTTTTACTTCTCCCTTTTGGTGATAATTCTATTTTACTTCCCATGTTGTTTAAATGCTTTAATGTAAATGCTGCCTTCAGAAACAATATTACTATAAAGAATATCTTGATCAGGAACTCTCCCGAAAATTCTCCTGGGTGCATCTATAATGTGCAATGTAGAAATTGTGATAAGTTTTATGTTCGGCAGACTTGTAAGGATCTTTCTGTCAGACTTAAGCAACTTAAATATAGTATAAGAACGGGACAAGAATCAAATACCTTTTTAATCACGTTAAAAACTATGATCATTATATTGACTGGAGTAATGCCACCTCAGTTAAGTCTAACTCCAGTACGACGAGAAACATCATTGAATCTTCTATTACTAAATACACAAAGGATAATAATCTTAATATTAGTGGTAAAATTTGTCAACACGTCACCTTCTTGTCCAAATACTAGTTTATGATACGCTCGTTGTCTGTCTTGGACAAAAACATGTTAATCAAATGACGCCTTAGCCTAGTCTCTTTGATGTATATCAACTGACTGTTATATTTCTCTCTTGTGTGTCCCCTGATGATGTGATTATTACACGAAAGAGCACTTGCGAATTTATCGTGTTTCATTTTCCCCGTGGACTCGTACGAATATACTTGATCACGCACAGAATTGTGATCCTTTATGATATATATTTCTTTGTTTATATTTTGCTTTGTCGCTGTCTCCCGCGTTAGCAAGGTAGCGCAAGGAAGCACGAAAAAATGGCCCAACCCAACCACATACACATGTATATACATACACGTCCACATACGCAAATATACATACCTATACATCTCAACGTATACATAAATATACACACACAGACATATAAATATATACACATGTACATGATTTATACTGTGTGCCTTTATTCATTCCATTCGCCACCTCGCCACACATGAAATAACAAACCCCTCCCTCCTCATGTGTGCGACGTAGCGCTAGGAAAAGACAACAAAGGCAGCATTCGTTCACACTCTATCTCTAGCTGTCATGTAATATTGCACCGAAACCATAGCTCCCTTTCCACATCCAGGCCCCACAGAACTTTCCATGGTTTACCCCAGACGCTTCACATGCCCTGGTTCAATCCATTGACAGCACGTCGACCCCGGTATACCACATCGTCCCAATTCACTCTATTCCTTGCACGCCTTTCACCGTCCTGCATGTTCAGGCCCCTATCACTCAAAATCTTTTTCACTCCATCTTTCCACCTCCAATTTGGTCTCCCACTTCTCCTCGTTCCCTCCACGTCTGACATAAATCCTCTTGGCAAATCTTTCCTCACTCATTCTCCCATGTGACCAGACCGTTTCAAAACACCCTCTTCTGCTCTCTCAACCACGCTCTTTTTATTACTACATCTCTCTTACCCTATTATTACTTACTCGATCAAACCACCTCACACAACATATTGTCTTTAAACATCTCATTTCCAGCACATCCACCCTCCTGCGCACAACTCTATCCAGAGCCCACGCCTCGCAACCATACAACATTGTTGGAACCACTATTCCTTCAAACATACCCATTTTTGCTTTCCGAGATAATGTTCTCGACTTTAACACATTCTTCAAGGCTCCCAGAACTTTCGCCCCCTCCCCTACCCTATGATTCACTTCCGCTTCCATGGTTCCATCCGCTGCCAAATCCACTCCCAGATATCTAAGACACTTCACTCCCTCCAGTTTTTCTCCACTCAAACTTACCTCCCAATTGACTTAACCCTCAACCCTACTGTACCTAATAACCTTGCTCTTACTCACACCGACTCACAACTTTCTTCTTTCACACACTTTACCGAACTCAATCACCAGCTTCTGCAGTTTCTCACATGAATCAGCCACCAGCGCTGTATCATCAGCGAACTACAACTGACTCACTTCCCAAGCTCACTTATCCACAACAGACTGCATACTTGCCCCTCTTTCCAAAACTCTTGCATTCACCTCCCTAACAACCCCATCCATAAATAAATCAAAGAGCCATGGAGACATCACACATCCCTACCTCAAACCTACATTCACTGAGAACCAGTCACTTTCCTCGCTTTTCACTGCTTCTAACAATTTGCCTCCCACACCATATATTCTTAATACCTTCCACAGAGCATCTCTATCAACTCCATCATATGACTTCGCCAGATCCATAAATGCTACATACAAATCCACTTACTTTTCTAAGTATTTCTGACATACATTCTTCAAAGCAAACACATGATCCACACATCCTCTACTACTTCTGAAACCACAATGCTCTTCCCCAATCTGATGCTCTGTACATGCCTTCACCCTCTCAGTCAATACCCTCCCATATAATTTACCAGGAATACTCAACAAAATTATTCCTCTGTAATTTGAGCACTCAACTTTGTCCCCTTTGCCTTTGTACAATGGCACTATGCACGCATTCTGCCAATCCTCAGGTACCTCACCATGAATCATACATACATTAAATAACCTTACCAACCAGTCAACAATACAGTCACCCCCTTTTTAAATAAATTCCACTACAATACTATCCAAACCCGCTTCCTTGCCGTCCTTCATCTTCAGCAAAGCTTTTACTACCTCTTCTCTGTTTACCAAATCGTTTTCCCTAACCCTCTCACTTTGCACACCACCTCGACCAAAACACCCTATATCTGCCACTCTATCATCAAACACATCCAACATACCTTCAAAATACTCAGTCCATCTCCTTCTCACATCACCACTACTTGTTATCACCTCCCCATTGGCCCCCTTCAATGAAGTACCCATTTGTTCCCTTGTCTTACGCACTTTATTTACCTTTGTCCAGAACATCTTTTTATTCTCCCTAAAATTTAATGATACTCTCTCACCCCAACTCTCATTTGCCCTCTTTTTCACCTCTTGCACCTTTCTCTTGACGTCCTGCTTCTATCCTTTATACATCCCCCACTCATTTGCATTATTTCTCTGTAAAACTCGTCTAAATGCCTCTTTCTTCTCTTTCACTAATAATCATACTTCTTCAGCCCACTACTCACTATCCTTTCTAATCTGCCCACCTCACACGCTTCTCATGCCACAAGCATCTTTTGCGCAAGCCATCACTGCTTCCCTAAATCATCCCAATCCTCCCTCACTCCCCTTACCTCCTTTGTTCTCACCTTTTTCCATTCTGTACTCAGTCTCTCCTGGTACTTCCTCGCACAAGTCTTCTTCCCAAGCTCACTTACTCTCACCACTCTCTTCACCTCAACATTCTCTCTTCTTTTCTGAAAACCTCTACAAATCGTCACCTTCGCCTCCACAAGATAATGATCAGACATCCCTCCAGTTGCACCTCTCAGCACATTAACATCCAAAAGTCTCTCTTTTGCGTGGCTATCAATCAACACGTAACCCAATAACGCTCTCTGGCCGTCTCTCCTACTTATATACGTATACATATCTATATCTCTCTTTTTAAACCAGGTATTCCCAATCACCAGTCCAATTTCAGCGCATAAATCTACAAGCTCTTCACCATTTCCACTTACAACACTGAAGACTCCATGTCTACCAATTATTCCCTCAACTGCCACATTACTCACCTTTGCATTCAAATCACCGGTTTGCACCTAATGTGTGTTATGTCTCCGTGAATGTTTAATTTGTTTATGGATGAGGTTGTTAGGTAGGTGAATGCAACAGTCTTGGAAAGAGGGGCAAGTATGCATTCTGTTGTGGATAAGAGAGCTTGGGAAGTGAGTCAGTTGTTGTTCGCTGATGATACAGCGCTGGTAGCTGACTCGGGCTAGAAACTGTAGAAGAAGCTGGTGCCTGAGTTTGGTAAAGTGTGTGAAAGAAAGCTGAGAGTAAATGTGAATAAGTGTAAGGTTATTAGGTACAGTAATGTTGAGGGACAAGTCAATTGGCAAGTAAGTTTGAATTGAGAATAACTGGGGGAAGTGAAGTGTTTTAGATATCTGGGAGTGGATTTGGCAGCGGATGGAACCATGGAGGCGGAAGTGAATCATAGGGTGAGGGAGGGGGCGAAACTTCTGGGAGCGTTGAGAAATGTGTGGAAGTCGAGAACATTATCTTGGAAAGCAAAATTGGCTATGTTTGAAGGAATATTGGTGCCAACAATGTTATATGGTTTTGAGGCGTGGGCAAGATATAGAGTTGTGTGGAGGAGGGTGGATGTCCAGGAAATGAGAATGGAAAAATGTGATAACAATGGAAGTAAGAGGAGTGGGGGAGGAATGGGATGTATTTAGGGAATCAGTGATGGATTGCGCAAAAGATGCTTGTCGCATGAGAAGAGTGGGAGGTGGGTTGATTAGAAAGGGTAGTGAGTGGTGGGATGAAGAAGTAAGATTATTAGTGAAAGAGAAGAGAGAGGCATTTGGACGATTTTTGCAGGGAAAAAAATGCAATTGACTGGGAGATGTATAAAAGAAAGAGACAGGAGGTCAAGAGAAAGGTGCAAGAGGTGAAAAAAGGGCAAATGAGAGTTGGGGTGAGAGAGTATCATTAAATTTTAGGGAGAATAAAAAGATGTTCTGGAAGGAGATAAATAATGTGCGTAAGACAAGGGAGCAAATGGGTACTTCAGTGAAGGGCGCAAATGGGGAGGTGATAACAAGTAGTGGTGATGTGAGAAGGAGATGGAGTGAGTATTTTGAAGGTTTGTTGAATGTTTTTGATGATAGAGTGGCAGATATAGGGTGTTTTGGTCGAGGTGGTGTGCAAAGTGAGAGGGTTAGGGAAATGATTTGGTAAACAGCGAAGAGGTAGTAAAAGCTTTGCGGAAGATGAAAGCCGGCAAGGCAGCAGGTTTGGATGGTATTGCAGTGGAATTTATTAAAAAAGGGGGTGACTGTATTATTGACTGGTTGGTAAAGTTATTTAATGTATGTATGACTCATGGTGAGGTGCCTGAGGATTGGGGGAATGCGTGCATAGTGCCATTGTACAGAGGCAAAGGGGATAAGAGTGAGTGCTCAAATTGCAGAGGTATAAGTTTGTTGAGTATTCCTGGTAAATTATATGGGAGGGTATTGATTGAGAGGGTGAAGGCATGTACAGAGCATCAGATTGGGGAAGAGCAGTGTGGTTTCAGAAGTGGTACAGGATGTGTGGATCAGGTGTTTGCTTTGAAGAATGTATGTGAGAAATACTTAGAAAAGCAAATGGATTTGTATGTAGCATTTATGGATCTGGAGAAGGCATATGATAGAGTTGATAGAGATGCTCTGTGGAAGGTATTATATGGTGTGGGAGGCAAGTTGTTAGAAGCAGTGAAAAGTTTTCATCGAGGATGTAAGGCATGTGTACGTGTATGAAGAGAGGAAAGTGATTGGTTCTCAGTGAATGTAGGTTTGCGGCAGGGGTGTGTGATGTCTCCATGGTTGTTTGATTTGTTTATGGATGGGGTTGTTAGGGAGGTAAATGCAAGAGTTTTGGAAAGAGGGGCAAGTATGAAGTCTGTTGGGGATGAGAGAGCTTGGGAAGTGAGTCAGTTGTTGTTCGCTGATGATACAGCGCTGGTGGCTGATTCATGTGAGAAACTGAAGAAGTTGGTGACTGAGTTTGGTAAAGTGTGTGAAAGAAGAAAGTTAAGAGTAAATGTGAATAAGAGCAAGGTTATTAGGTACAGTAGGGTTGAGGGTCAAGTCAATTGGGAGGTAAGTTTGAATGGAGCAAAACTGGAGGAAGTAAAGTGTTTTAGATATCTGGGAGTCGAGCTGGCAGCGGATGGAACCATGGAAGCGGAAGTGGATCATAGGGTGGGGGAGGGGGCGAAAATCCTTGGAGCCTTGAAGAATGTGTGGAAGTCGAGAACATTATCTCGGAAAGCAAAAATGGGTATGTTTGAAGGAATAGTGGTTCTAACAATGTTGTATGGTTGCGAGGCGTGGGCTATGGATAGAGTTGTGCGCAGGAGGATGGATGTGCTGGAAATGAGATGTTTGAGGACAATGTATAGTGTGAGGTGGTTTGATCGAGTAAGTAACGTAAGGGTAAGAGAGATGTGTGGAAATAAAAAGAGCGTAGTTGAGAGAGCAGAAGAGGGTGTTTTGAAATTGTTTGGGCACATGGAGAGAATGAGTGAGGAAAGATTGACCAAGAGGATATATGTGTCGGAGGTGCAGGGAACGAGGAGAAGTGGAAGACCAAATTGGAGGTGGAAAGATGGAGTGAAAAAGATTTTGTGTGATCGGGGCCTGAACATGCAGGAGGGTGAAAGGAGGGCAAGGAATAGAGTGAATTGGATCGATGTGGTATACCGGGGTTGACGTGCTGTCAGTGGATTGAATCAGGGCATGTGAAGCGTCTGGGGTAAACCATGGAAAGCTGTGTAGGTATGTATATTTGCGTGTGTGGACGTATGTATATACATGTGTATGGGGGTGGGTTGGGCCATTTCTTTCGTCTGTTTCCTTGCGCTACCTCGCAAACGCGGGAGACAGCGACAAAGCAAAAAAAAAAAAAAATATATATATATATATATATATATATATATATATATATATATATATATATATATATATATATATCCATTTTAGGGAAGCAGTGATGGCATCCCTAAAGATGCTTGTGACCTGAGAAGTGTGGAAAGTGGGCAGATTAGAAAGGGTAGTGAGTGGTGGGATGAAGGAGTAAGATTATTAGTGAACGAGAAGAGAGAGGCATTTGGACGAGTTTTCCAGGGAAATAATGCAAATGACTGGGAGATATATGAAAGAAAGAGGCAGGAGGTCAAGAGAAAGGTGCAAAAGTGAAAAAAGAGCAAATGATGGTTAGAGTGAGAGAGTATCAATAAATTTTAGGGAGAATAAAAAGATGTTTTGAAAGGAATTAAATAAAGTGCGTAAGACGAGGGAACAAAAGGGAACTTCAGTGAAGGGGGCTAATGGGGAGTTGATAACAAGTAGTGGTGATGTAAGAAGGAGATGGAGTGAGTATTTTGAAGGTTTGTTGAATGATAGAGTAGCATATATAGGGTGGTTTGATCGAGGTGGTGTGCAAAGTGAGAGGTTTAGGGGAAAGTATTCGGTAAACAGAGAAGAGGTAGTAAAAGCTTTGAGGAAGATGAAAGCCGGCAAGGCAGCGGGGTTCGATGGTATTGCAGTGGAATTTATCAAAAAAGGGGTGACTGTATTGCTGACTGGTTGGTAAGGTTTTTTAATGTATATATGACTCATGGTGAGGTGCCTGAAGATTGGCGGAATGCTTGCATAGTGCCGTTGTACAAAGGGAAAGGGGATAAAAGTGAGTGCTCAAATTACAGAGTTATAAGTGTGTTGAGTATTTCTGGTAAATTATATGGGAGGCTATTGATTGAGAGGTTGAAGGCATGCACAGACCATCAGATTGGGGAAGAGCATTGTGGTTTCAGAAGTAGTAGAGGATGTGTGGATCAGGTGTTTGCTTTGAAGAATGTATGTGAGAAATACTTAGAAAAGCAAATGGATTTGTATGTAGCATTTATGGATCTGTAGAAGGCATATGATAGAGCTGATAGAGATGCTCTGTGGAAGGTATTAAGAATATATGGTTTGGGAGGCAAGTTGTTAGAAGCAGTGAAAAGTTTTTATCGAGGATGTAAGGCATGTGTACGTGTAGGAAGAGAGGAAAGTGATTGGTTCTCAGTGAATGTAGGTTTGCGGCAGGGGCGTATGATGTCTCCATGGTTGTTTAATTTGTTTATGGATGGTGTTGTTAGGGATCTGACTGCAAGAGTTTTGGAAAGAGGGGCAAGTATGCAGTCTGTTGTGGATGAGAGAGCTTGAGAAGTGAGTCAGTTGTTGTTCGCTGATGATACAGCGCTGGTGAGAAACTGCAGAAGCTGGTGACTGAGTTTGGTAAAGTGTGTGAAAGAAGAAACCTGAGAGTAAATGTGAATAAGAGTAAGGATATTAGGTACATTAGGGTTGAGGGTCAAGTTATTTGGGAGGTAAATTTGAATAGAGAAAAACTGGAGGAAGTGAAGTTTTTTAGATATCTGTGAGTGGATATGGCAGCGGATGGAACCATGGAAGCGGAAGTGAATCATAGGGTGGGGGAGGGGATGAAAATTTCTGAGAGCATTGAAGAATGAGTGGAAGTCGAGACCATTATCTTGGAAAACAAAAATAGGTATGTTTGAAGGAATAGTGATTCCATCAATGTTATATTGTTGCGAGGCGTGGGCTATTGATAGAGTTGTGCGAAGGAGGGTGGATATGCTGGAAATGAGATGTTTGAGGACAATATGTGGTGTGAGGTGGTTTGATCGAGTAAGTAATGATGGAGTAATAAAAAGAGTGTGGTTAAGAGAGCAGAGAAGGGTGTTTTGAAATGGTTTGGTTACATGGAGAGAATTAGTGAGGAAAGATTGACCAAGAGGATATATGTGTCGGAGGTGCAGGGAACGAGGAGAAGTGGAAGACCAAATTGGAGGTGGAAAGATGGAGTGAAAAAGATTTTGTGTGATCGGGGCCTGAACATGCAGGAGGGTGAAAGGAGGGCAAGGAATAGAGTGAATTGGATCGATGTGGTATACCGGGGTTGACGTGCTGTCAGTGGCTTGAACCAGGGCATGTGAAGCGTCTGGGATAAACCATGGAAAGTTCTGTGGGGTCTGGATGTGGAAAGGGTGCTATTGTTTCGGTGCATTATTACATGACAGCTAGAGACTGAGTGTGAACGAATGTGTCCTTTGTTGTCCTTTCCTAGCGCTACCTAGCACACATTAGGGGGAGGGTGTTGTTATTTCATGTGTGGCGAGGTGGCGATGAAAATGAATAAAGGCAGACTTTATGAATTATATACATGTGTATATATGTATATATATATATATATATATATATGTATATGTATATGTATATATGTATATGTGTGTATATATATATGTATACGCTGAGATGTATATGCATGTATATTTGCTTGTGTGGACGTGTATGTATATACATGTGTATGTGGGAGGGTTGGGCCATTCTTTCGCCTGTTTCCTTGCGCTACCTCGCTAACGCGGGAGACAGCGAAAAAGCAAAATAAATAAAAAACAAATATATATAAATCCATACAGCTTATCGTTTGAACATCGGAAAGTCACCGAAATATCTATTTGCTTATGAGACTAAAACGTTTGAGCTTCATCCCGGAGGCAGAGTTTGTCTGAGGATGAACAATGGTGAAACGATAGCAAAACTTCTCTGCATGTTTGAATACAAAAACGTAACAATCTATTGACATGAATTTCAGTTAGTGGAAGCTCCAGTAAATGTTTAACAAGGATGAAAATCTGAGACATGTAAATGTAAGAACAACCCTTTCAGTGAATATGGTTGTTGCCTTTTTCATTTATTCTCTGAAATCATTACATCTATAAAACATCCAATATATCAAAGCTGGATTTGTCGGGGTCTTAAGCAAGTGTATTTGGAAATCTAATCTTATTGAAACTAAATATCTTTGGTGGATATGTTCGGGTGGCAAATACATACTGGAGTTGGATGAGAGGCTTAAGACAAATGTAGCGTCTGTCATAGTTAAATAATGTTGACCAAGAAGACTAATGGATATGGGGCTTTAACGTTGCTGGATGACCTCTGGTTTTATCGCTAGTCGGTCTTATTTTCCTTCAGTTTACGTTATCATTTAAGTGATCTGCAAGGAAGCTATTAAGATAGATATAAGGCCTATATTGTAATAAACTCACATGTATAATCGTTCCTCAACCCACTGGAGATGAAGTGGACCAACTAATATGTGGACATAGAAATATAACTTACTGATGAAATAGTTCAGCCACGGAGGATGTAAAATATATCACACTTTAGAAATGCTTTCATCAACCCGTGTAGCAGAGGCACTTAACATTTTTGTGACATCTGAGAGACAATGTTTAAAAATACCTGACACTCCCAGACGTACGCCTGAAAACCTATTTCTCTCATTTTCACAGACAGAACAGCATGAAAAAACGACGTGGTCAATGCCCAACCTGTGTGGAGGATCGCATAAGGTTCGTGTGGATGTGGATGGAAGGCAAGTCTGTAAGGGACATTTCACTAATAACGGACGTCAGCATAACCACTGTGTACAGATGGATCCGGCGGTGGAAGAGGGAGGGAAGCGTCAGCACAAGATATCGTGTGAGCAAACATCGGGAGATCCTCAGATCTGACGACACAAACATTGTTCACACCTCAGGATGTGCACCTCACACATGGGCTGCTGACGGCCCTCACATGATGCGCCCTCCGCCCATCATAACTCATCATCCTTCTGCAGAAAATGGCGCATATTATCCCAGAACCGAATATCTCAATCCATCTAATGTGAATTACAATATTCGAGCAAACTGGAGCACTTTGAGTATGAACTTTCATAAAGAATACATGGGATGTTCAGAGGCAACAACTTCAGTGCTACCAGTGTGAGAGAACCATATCCATGAATAATACAGAACACTTGCTGTACCTGAATGAAATAGGAAACAACAACAAAACTTGGATATTAGTGTAATTGAGATATATGATAGAGTTTAACAAACCTGTCAATACAGCTCGGCTCCATCACTCTACGCTAAGGTTAAGGACGCTGTGGATAAATCTTTATAATGTTAAGACATATTGAAATAAAGGATAAGCAATACGTAATTTCATGATAATTCAAAACATTAATAATTTCATTTTTGTAGCAAACGACATGTCATGGACGAAATCATACCTTAACTGTGGTTAAGATTTACTATAAGAAAATAGAAGAGCAACATAATTAATCTGATTATAAGTTTACAATAGTTAGACCGTCTCCTGTACCAAGACAAACTTTCCAAAGGAAGGAAAAGATTAGCATCTAAAACACAAAAGAGACAGATGAACTTGGGTCCATAGTTGGTTCATTGACACATTCCATTATGATGATAAGGGTTATACAGTTCATATGGTAAGACATGTCCACTTCTAGCTTGGGAAGCACTTGGTAAATCATACGACGGGACAGTGCAGGAAATAGTAGTAATTCATTTACAGTAGATGCAGAAGTGAACTAGATCTCTTATATGTATCTATATTTTGGAAAGGATCACAATTTTGCCCGTGATCAAGTACATTCCTAAGAGTGCTCAGGAAAAATGAAACACAATAAGTTCCCAAGTGTACTTTCGTGTAATAATCACATCATCACGGGAGACACACGAGAGAAATATAACAATCAGTTGATATACAAGGAGACGTATCTAGGACGCCATTTGGTAAACATGGCGACCTAGCTACGTCTCTTCGTTGTATATCACCTGACTGTTATATTTCTCTCTTATGTCTCCCCTGATGATGTGATTATTACACGAAAGTACACTTGGGAACTTATCGTGTTTCATGTTCCCCGTGGACTCATAGGAATATATATATATATATATATATATATATATATATATATATATATATATATATATATATATATATATATATATATATATATATATATATAGAGTGTGTGATAGAGTGTAAGAAAAGTAAATTTTAGATTGATGTGGTTAAACTGAAAGTGGGTGGAGAGAGATGGGTGATTATCGGTGTTTATGCACCTGGTCATGAGAAGAAAGATCATGAGATACAAGTGTTTTGGGAGCAGCTGGGTGAGTATGTCAGCAGCTTTGGTTCACGAGACCGGGCATTAGTGATAGGTGATTTAAATGTGAAGGTGAGTAATGTGGCAGTTGAGGGTATAATTGTTGTACATGGGGTTTTTAATGTTGTAAATGGAAATAAAGACCTTGTGGATTTGTTTGCTGAAAAAAGTTTAGGAATTGGGAATGCCTGGCTTAAAAAGAGAGACATACATAAGTATACTTGTGTGAGTAAGATGTATGGTCAAAGTGCATTGTTAGAGTACGTGTAAATTGATAGACGTATAAAAGAGAGACTATTGGATATCAATATGCTGAAAGAGGGGCAGCAGGAGGGATGTTTGAAAACTATCTTGTAGAGGCGAAGGTTAAGGTTAGTAGAGGTTTTCAAAAACGAACAGAACTTGTAGGGGAAGAAGAGAGCGATGAAAGAAAGTGAGCGTGGTTAACGACACTTGTGTGAGGAAGTACCAGGAGATTGTATGTAGAATGGCAAAAGGATATGCAAATGACGTGAAGGGACTGGTTGAGGAATGGGATGTATTTAGGGAAGTGGTAATGGCATATGCAAAAGATGCATGTGGCATGAGAAAAGTGGGAGGTGGAGAGATTAGAATGGGTAATGAGTAGTAGGATTAAGAAGTAAAGTTGTTAGTGAAAAAGAAAAGAGATGTGTTTGGACGATACTTACAAAGAAGGAGTGCAAATGATTGAGAGATACATAAAACAAAGCAGCAGGAGATCAAGAGGAAGATGTAGGGGTTGAAAAAGAGAGCAAATGAGAGTTGTGGTGAAAAAGTATCAATAAAATTTTGAGAGAACAAAAATATATTTTAGATGGAGGTAAAGAACGTGCGTAATACAAGAGAATAAATGAGGTCATCGGTGAAGAGGGCAAGGGTGGAAGTGATGACACGTAGTGATTATGTGAGAAGGAGATTAGGTGAGTATTTTGAAGGTTTGTTGAATGTGTTTGATGATAGAGTGGCAGATATAGGGTGTTTTGGTCGGGCTGGTGTGCGAAGTGAGAGGGGTCAGGGAGATTATTTTGGCTCAGGGAGAAGAGGTTGTGGAAGCTTTCTGGAGATGAAATCCGGCAAGGCGGCGGGTGTGTATGGTATTGCCGTTGAATTTGTTAAGAAAGGGGGGTTGACTGTCGTTGACTGGTTCGTAAAAATATACAATTTTTCTATGGATCATGGTGAAGCGCCTGTGGGTTGAAGAAATGCATGCATAATGCCATTGTACAAAGGCTAAGGGGATAAAGGTGAGTGTTCAAACTATGAGGCATGAATTTGGTGAGCACTCCTGAAAAATGGGAGGGTATCGATTGAAAGGGAGAGGGCATGAACAGAGCATCAGATTGGGGAAGAACAGAGTGGTTTCAGAAGTGGTAGAGGATGTGTGGATCAGGTGTTTGCTTTGAAGGACGTGTGTGAGAAATTCTTAGGAAAACAGATGGATTTCTATGTAGCATTAATGAATCTGGAAAAAACATATGATATGGTTGATACAGATTGTTCGTGAAAGGTCTAAAGAGTATATGGTTTGGGAGGTAAGTTGCTAGAGATAGTGAAAAGTTTTTATGAAAGATGTAATGCATATGAACGAGTAGGAAGAGAGGAGAGTGATTGGTTCCTAAAGAAGGTCGGTCTGTGGCAAGGGTGTGATGTTTCCTTATTTCTTTGATTTGTTTATGGATGGAGCGGTTAGGGAGGTAAACCTAAGTGTTTTGGAGACAGGGGCGAGTATGCAATCTGTTGCGGATGAGAGGGCCTGGGAAGTAAGTTGTTGTTCATCGATGATGCAGCACTGGTGCTCATTCCACTGAGAAATTACATAAGTTGGTGACTGAGATTACAAAGGTGTGTGAAAGGAAGTTGAGAGTAAATATGGATAAAATCAGGATTATTAGGCTCAGCATGCCATCTCAGTTATCAAATCTAACTCCGGTACCACGAGAAACGTCATTGAATCTTCCTTCATTATATACACAAAGAATTATTACCTTAATATTAGTAAAGGTCTACACATATTGGATATCTTTATTGTTGATAAAATTTGTAAGTTAATGA
>NC_092269.1:23707212-23759712 GCF_036320965.1 Panulirus ornatus
CGCTACCTCGCAAACGCGGGAGACAGCGACAAAGCAAAGAAAAAAAAGAGAAAATATATATACATATATTTATATATATATATATATATATATATATATATATATATATATATATATATATATATATATATATATATATATATATATATAACAGGAACACTACCGCTAGGCTACGATCGCCCCTAGTAGGGAAATGACTATTTGAATGCTATATACTCCAGTACCCTTCGTCTCACATTAGTGAGCAACTGGGTCTACACCGGTTATTTCCCAACAAGCGCACATAGCCATCAGATACCATTTTACTGAACGCTGAGGTATATGAATACGAACAAATTGCATATCAACGCGCACCTTCATAGAACATACAAACCTCCAACTGCCAGGATCGAACGGGGACCCCTGTGCAACAGGTGCGTTCATATGCACTTTGTTCGTATTCATATACATCCTCGTTGTACAGTTAGGTTCGGTAAAACGCTATCTGCTGGCTATGTGAGTCTGATGGGATATGACCTGTGTAGACCCCGTTGCTCAGCAACGTAAGCTAAAGGGCATTCGAGTACATAGTATTCGAATACTTATTTCCAGTCAGCCAAGACCATAGCCTATCGGTAGCATTCCCACCTGGGGCACAGGGGTTCCGGGTTCGAACCTGGCTGTTGGAGGTTTGTATGTTGCATGAAGTTGCGCGTTCATATGTGATTTATTCGTATATATATATATATATATATATATATATATATATATATATATATATATATATATTCTTTTTTTTTTTTCTTTTAAACTATTCGCCATTTCCCGCGTTAGCGAGGTAGCATTAAGAACAGAGGACTGGGCCTTTGAGGGAATACCCTCACCTGGCCCAATTCTCTGTTCCTTCTTTTGGAAAAAAAAAAAAAAAAAAAAAAAAAAAACGAGAGGGGAGGATTTCCAGCCCCCCGCTCCCTCCCCATTTAGTCGCCTTCTACGACACGCAGGGAATACGTGGGAAGTATTCTTAATCCCCTATCCCCAGGGATATATATATATATATATATATATATATATATATATATATATATATATATATATATATATATATATATAAACATATATATATATATATATATAGTATAAGCATAATTATGTAGAGAATGTAGTACATTCTAAGAGAGAAAAGTCGAAATGAAATTTCAGAAGAGTACACCTAAGACAAGTAACTTGGGCAACCATCGTCTTTCACCATTTTCCTTACTAGGTATTCATTCACACGTCCTCCTGATGGGTCGTGGGGCACTAGAGAGGCTGACGGATCCTACACCGGTATGGTGGGCATGGTGGACAGAAGAGTAAGTTCCTATCCTACCTTCTTATATATTCTTATATATATATATATATATATATATATTTTTTTTTTTTTTTATACTATTCGCTATTTCCCGCGATAGCGAGGTAGCGTTAAGAACAGAGGACTGGGCCTTTGAGGGAATATCTTCTCTGTTCCTTCTTTTGGAAAATTAGAAAAAAAACAAAAACGAGAGGGGAGGATTTCCAGCCCCCCGCTCCCTTCCCTTTTAGTCGCCTTCTACGACACGCAGGGAATACGTGGGAAGTATTCTTTCTCCCCTATCCCCATATATATATATATATATATATGTATATATATATATATATATATATATATATATATATATATATATATATATATATATATATATATATATATATATATATATATATATATATATATATATATATATATACATATATATATATATATATATATATATATATATATATATATATATATATATATATATATATATATATATATATATATATATATATATATTTATTTATTATTTTCCTTTGTCGCTGTCTCCGGCATTAGAGAGGTAGCGCAAGGAAACAGACGAAAGAATGGCCCAACCACCCACATACACATGTACATACATACACGTCCACATACTCAAATATACATACCTATACATCTCAATGTACACATATATATACACACACAGATATATACATATTTACACATGTACATAGTTCATACTGTCTACCTTTATTTATTAAAATCGCCACCTCGCCACACATGGAATAACATCCCCTCCCCCCTCATGTGTGCGAGGTAGCGCTAGAAAAAGACAACACTGGCCCCATTCGTTCACACTCAGTCTCTAGCTGTCATGTAAAAATGCAACGAAACCACAGCTCCCTTTTCACATTCAGGCCCCACGGAACTTTCCATGGTTTATCCCAGACGCTTCACATGCCCTGGTTCAATCCATTGACAGCACGTCCACCCGGTATACCACATCATTCCAATTCATTCTATTCCTTGCACGCCTTTCACCCACCTGCATGTTCGGGCCCCGATCACTCAAAATCTTTTTCACTCCATCTTTCCACCTCCAAATTGGTCTCCCACTTCTCCTCTTTCCCTCCGCTTCTGACACATATATACTCTTGGTCAATCTTTCCTCACTCATTCTCTCCATGTGACCAAACAATTTCAAAACACCCTCTTCTGCTCTCTCAAGCACACTCTTCTTATTTCCACACATCTCTCTTACCCTTACATTACTCATTCGATCAAACCACCTCACACCACATACTGTCCTCAAACATCTCATTTCCAGCACATCCACCCTCCTGCGCACAACTCTATCCATAGCCCACGCCTCGCAACCATAAAACATTGTTGGAACAACTATTCCTTCAAACATACCCATTTTTGCTTTCCGAGATAATGTTCTCGACTTTCAAACATTCTTCAAGGTTCCCAGAATTTTCGCCCCCTCCCCCACCCTATGATTCACTTCCGCTTCCATGGTTCCATCCGCTGACAGATCCACTCCCAGATAACTAAAACACTTTACTTCCTCCAGTTTTTCTCCATTCAAACTTACCTCCCAATTGACTTGACCCTCAACCCTACTGTACCTAATAACCTTGCTCTTATTCACATTTACTCTTAACTTTCTTCTTTCACACACTTTACCAAACTCAGTCACCAGCTTCTGCAGTTTCTCACATGAATCAGCCACCAGTGCTGTATCATCAGCGAACAACAACTGACTCACTTCCCAAGCTCTCTCATCCACAGCAGACTGCATACTCGTCCCTCTTTCCAAAACTCTTGCATTCACCTCCCTAACAACCCCATCCACAAACAAATTAAACAACCATGGAAACATTACACACGCCTGTCGCAAACCTACATTCACTGAGAACCAATCACTTTCCTCTCTTCCTACACGTACACATGCCTTACATCCTCGATAAAAACTTTCCACTGCTTCTAACAACTTGCCTCCCACACCATATATTCTTAAAACTTTCCACAGAACATCTCTATCAACTATATCATATGCCTTTTCCAGATCCATAAATGCTACACAAAAATCCATTTGCTTTTCTAAGTATTTCTCACATACATTCTTCAAAGCAAACACCTGATCCACACATACTTTACCACTTCTGAAACCACACTGCTCTTCCCCAATCTGAAGCTCTGTACATGCTTTCACCCTCTCAGTCAATACACTCCCATATAATTTCCCAATGATACTCAACAAGCTTATACCTCTGTAATTTGAGCACTCACTTTTATCCCCTTTGCCTTTGTACAATAACACTATGCAAGCATTCCCCCAATCCTCAGGCACATCAGCATGCGTCATACATACATTAGATAACCTCACCAACTAGTCAACAATACAGTCACCCCCTTTTTTAATAAATTCCACTGCGATACCATCCAAACTCGCTGCCTTGCCAGCTTTCATCTTCCGCAAAGCTCTTACTACCTTTCCTCTGTTTACCAAGTGATTATCCCCAACCCTTTCCCTTTGCGCACCACCTCGACCAAAACCCACTACATCTGCCACTCTATCATCAAACACATTCGACAAACCTTCAAAAAATTTACTCCATATCCTTCTCACATCACCAGTACTTGTTATCACCTCCCCATTAGCCCCCTTCACTGAAGTTCCCATTTGCTCCCTTGTCTTACGCACTTTATTTACCTTCCTCCAAAACATCTTTTTATTCTCCCTAAAATTTAATGATACTCTCTCACTCCGACTCTCATTTGCCCTCTTTTTCACCTGTTGCACCTTTATCTTGACCTCCTGCCTCTTTCTTTTATACATCTCCCACTCATTTGCATTATTTCCTTGCAAAAATCGTCCAAATGCCTCTCGCTTCTCTTTCAGTAATAATCTTACTTCTTCACCCCATCACTCGCTACCATTTCTAATCTGCCCACCTCCCACGCTTCTCATGCCACAAGCATCTTTTGCGCAAGCCATCACTGCTTCCCTAAATACATCCTATTCCTCCTCCACTCCCCTTACCTCCTTTGTTGTCACCTTTTTCCATTCTGTACTCAGTCTATCCTGGTACTTCCTCACACAAGTCTCCTTCCCAAGTTCACTTACTCTCAACACTCTTTTCACCCTAACATTCTTTCTTCTCTTCCGAAAACCTCTACAAATCTTAATCTTCGCTTCCACAAGATTATCATGAGAGATCCCTCCAGTTGCACCTTTCAGCACATTAACATCCAAAAGTCTCTCTTTCGGGCTCCTATCAATTAACACGTAATACAATAACGCTCTCTGGCCATCTCTCCTACGTACATGCGTATACATATGTATATCTGTCTTTTTAAACAAGGTATTCCCAATCATCAGTCCTTTTTCAGCACATAAATCTACAAGCACTTCACCATTTCCATTTACAACACTGAACACCCCATGTACAACAATTATTCCCTCAACTGCCACATAACTCACCTTTGCATTCAAATCACCCATCACTATAACCCGGCCTCGTGCATCAAAGCTAACAACACACTCACTCAGCTGTTCCTAAAACACTTGCCTCCCATGATCTTTCTTCTCATGCCCAAGTGCATATGCGCTAATAATCACCTATCTCTCTCCATCAACTTTCAGTTTTACCTGTTTCAATCTAGAGTTTAGTTTCTTACACTTTATTACATATTCCCACCACTCCAATTTTATTAGTAGTGCTACTTCTTCCCTTCCTCTTGTCCTCAAACCAATCCCTAACTTTACTCCCAAGACATTCCCAAACCACTCTTCCCCTTTACCTTGAGCTTCGTTTCACTCAGAGCCAAAACATCCAGGTGCCTTTCTTTAAACATACTCCCTATATGTCATTTTTTCTCATCTTGGTTACATCCACACCCATTCAGACTTTTTAAAAGGGAAACAGGGGAGTCACGCGGGGAGTGCTCATCCTCCTCGAAGGCGCAGTTTGGGGTGTCTGAATGTGTGTGGATGTAACCAAGATGAGAAAAAAGGAGAGATAGGTAGTATGTTTGAGAGAAACATGGATGTTTTGGCTGTGAGTGAAACGAAGCTCAAGGTAAAAGGGAAGAGTGGTTTGCGAATGTTTTGAGAGTAAAGTCAGAGGTTGGTGAAAGGACAAGAGGAAGGTAAGAAGTAGTATTACTCCTGGAAGAGTTCTGGGAGTATGTGATAGAGTGTAAGAAAGTAAACTCTAGATTGATATGGGAAAAACTAAAAGTGGATGGAGAGAGATGGGTGATTATATGTGCATATGCAGCAGGGCATGAGAAGAAAGATCATGAGAGGCAAGTGTTTTGGGAGCAGCTGAGTGAGTGTGTTAATAGTTTTGATGCACGAGACCGGGTTATAGTGATGGGTGATTCGAAATCAAAGGTGAGTAATGTGGTAATTGAGGGAATAATTGGTATACATGGGGTGTTTAGTATTAAGATGGAAATGGTGATGAGGCTGTAGATCTGTATGCCGGAAAAGGACTGGTGACTGGGAATACATAGTTTAAAAAGAAGGATATACACAAGTATACGTATGTAAGCAGGAGAAATGGCCAGAGAGCAATATTGGATTATGCGATAATCGATAGGCTCGTGAAAGAGAGACGTTTGGATGTTAATGTGCTCATTGGTGCAACTGGACGGATGTCTAATCATTATCTTGTGGAGGTGAAGGTGAAGATTTGTAGATATTTTCAGAAAAGAAGAGAGAAAGTTGGGTTGAAGAGAATTGTGAGAGTAAGTTAGCTTGGGAAGGAGACTTGTTTTAGGAAGTACCAGGAGAGACTGAATGCTCAGTGGAAGAAAGTGAGAGCAAAGGACGTAAGAGGAGTGGCGGAGGAATGGGATGTATTTAGGGAAGCAATGATGGCTTGCGTAAAAGATGCTTGTGGCCTAAGAAGCGTGGGAGGTAGGGAGATTAGAAAGGGTAGTGAGTGGTGGGTTGAAGAAGTAAGATTGTTAGTGCAATAGATGAGAGAGGCATTTGGAGGAGTTTTTCTGGAAAAGAGTGCAAATGACAGGGAGATGTATAAAAGAAAGAGGTAGGAGGTCAAGAGAAAGGTGCAAGAAGTGAAAAAGAGTTCAAATGAGAGTTGCGGTAAGAGAGTCTCATTGAATTTCGGGAGAATAAAAAGATGTTGTCGGAGGAGGTAGATAAAGTGCGTAGGACAAGACAACAAATGGGAACATCAGTGAAGGGGGATCACGTTGAGGCAATGAAAAGTAGTGGTGATGTGAGAAGGAGACGGAGTGAGTATTTTGAAGGCTTGTTGAATGTGTTAGATGATAGAGTGGCAGATATGGGGTGTTTTGGTCGTGGTGGTGTGGGAAGTGAGAGGGTTAGGGAGATTGATTTGGTAAACAGAGAAGAGGTAGTAAAAGCTTTGCGGAAGATGAAAGCCGGCAAGGCAGCGGGTTTGCAGTGGAATTTATAAACAGGGGGGTGACTGTGTTGTTGACATATTTAAAGTATGTATGGCTGATGCTGAGGTTGCTGAGGATTGGCTGAATGCATGCATAATGCCATTTTACAAAGGCAAAGAGGATGAAGGTGAGTGCTTAAATTACAGAGGTATAAATTTGTTGAGTATCCCTGTGAAATTATATGGGAGGATATCAATTGAGAGGGTGAAAGCATGTACAAAGCATCAGATTGGGGAAGAGGAGTGTGGTTTCAGAAGAGGTGGAGGATGTGTGGATCAGGTGTTTGCTTTGAAGAAAGTATGTGAGAAATAGAAAACGATTGTATTTGTATGCAGCATTTATGAATCTGGAGAAGGCATATGATAGAGTTCATAGAGATGCTCTGTGGAAGTTATCAAGAATATATGATGTGGGAGGCAAGTTACTAGAAACAGTGAAAATTTTTCGTCAAGGATGTAAGGCATGTGTACGAGTAGGAAGAGAGGAAAGTGATTGATTCCAAGTGAATGTCGGTTTGCGGCAGGGGTGCGTGATGTCTCCATGGCTGTTTAATTTTCCTATGGATGGGGTTGCTAGGGAGGTAAATGTAAGAGTTTTGGAGAGAGGGCCATGTATGTAGTCTATTGTGGATGAGAGGGCTTGGGAAGTGAGTCAGTTGTTGTTCGCTGATGATACATCGCTGGTGGCTGATTCGGGTGAGAAACTGCAGACACTGGTGACTGAATTGGGTAAAGTGTTTGAAAGATGGAAGCTGAGAGTAAATGTGAATAAGAGCCATGTTATACAGTAGGGTTGAGGGACAAGTCATTTTCGAGGTAAGTTTGAATGGAGAAAAAACTGGAGGAAATGAAGTGTTTTACATGTCTTGGTGTGGATTTGGCAGCGATGGAACCATGTGAACAGAAGTGAGCCACAGGGTAGG
Source organism: Panulirus ornatus (assembly GCF_036320965.1). Lineage (NCBI taxonomy): Eukaryota > Metazoa > Arthropoda > Malacostraca > Decapoda > Palinuridae > Panulirus > Panulirus ornatus. The sequence goes on from NC_092269.1 coordinate 23,714,883, forward strand.
GGAGGGGGCGAAAGTTCTGGGAGCCTTAAAATATGTGTGGAAGGCGAGAGCATTATCTCCGAAAGCAGAAATGGGTGTGTTTGAAGGAATAGTGGTATCATCAATGTTATATGGTTGCGAGGTGTGGGCTATAGATAGAGCTGAACGGAGGAGGGTGGATGTGTTGGAAATGAGATGTTTGAGGAAAATATGTGGTTGGAGGTGGTTTCATCGAGTAAGTAATGAAAGGGTAAGAGAGACGTGTTGTAATAAAAAGAATGTGGTTGAGAGAGCAGAAGAGGGTGTTTTGAAATGGTTTGGTCACATGGAGAGAATGAGTGAGGAAAGATTGACAAAGAGGATATATGTGTCAGAGGTGGAGGGAACAAGGGGAAGTGGGAGACGAAATTGGAGTTGGAAGGATAGAGTGAAAAAGATTTTGAACGATCCTGGCCTGAACAAGCAGGAGGTTGAAAGGCGTGAAAGAAACAGAATGCATTGTAACGAATTGGTATACCAGGGTCGACGTGCTATCATTGGATTGAAGTAGGGCATGTGAAGAGTATGGGGTAAACCATGGAAAGTTTTGCGGGGCCTTGATGTGAAAAGGGAACTGTGGTTTCGGTGCATCATACATGATAGGTAGAGAATAAGTGAGAACGGATGTGGCCTTCGTCGTCTTCTGCTAGCGCTACCTCGCGCGCATGCGGGGAGAGGGGGTATCATTTCATGTGTGACGGGGTGGTAACGGAACTGAATAAAGGCAGCAGATATGAATTACGTACATGTGTATATATGTATATGGCTGTGTTTGTATATATATTTTTAAGTTGAAATGTATAGGTATGTATATATGCGTGCATGGACGTGTATGTGCATATATGTGTATGTGGATGGATTGGGCCATTCTTTCGTCTGTTTCCCTGCGTTACCTCGGTAATGCGGGTGACAGCGTCAAAATGTAATAAATAAAAAGAGAAAGAAAGAAAATATATATATATATATATATATATATATATATATATATATATATATATATATATATATATATATATATATATATATTTGTGCTTTGTCGCTGTCTCCCGCGTTTGCGAGGTACCGCAAGGAAAAAGACGAAAGAAATGGCCCAACCCACCCCCATACACATGTATATACATACGTCCACACACGCAAATATACATACCTACACAGCTTTCCATGGTTTACCCGAGACGCTTCACATGCCCTGATTCAATCCACTGACAGCACGTCAACCCCGGTATACCACATCGATCCAATTCACTCTATTGTTTGCCCTCCTTTCACCCTCCTGCATGTTCAGGCCCCGATCACACAAAATCTTTTTCAAATATATATATATATATATATATATATATATATATATATATATATATATATGTATTTTTTTTTTATACTTTGTCGCTGTCTCCCGCGTTTGCGAGGTAGCGCAAGGAAACAGACGAAAGAAATGGCCCAACCCCCCCCCCATACACATGTATATACATACGTCCACACACGCAAATATACATACCTACACAGCTTTCCATGGTTTACCCCAGACGCTTCACATGCCTTGATAGAATGCACTGACAGCACGTCAACCCGGTATACCACATCGCTCCAATTCACTCTATTCCTTGCCCTCCTTTCACCCTCCAGCATGTTCAGGCCCCGATCACACAAAATCTTTTTCACTCCATCTTTCCACCTCCAATTTGGTCTCCCTCTTCTCCTCGTTCCCTCCACCTCCGACACATATATCCTCTTGGTCAATCTTTCCTCACTCATTCTCTCCATGTGCCCAAACCACTTCAAAACACCCTCTTCTGCTCTCTCAACCACGCTCTTTTTATTTCCACACATCTCTCTTACCCTTGCGTTACTCACTCGATCAAACCACCTCACACCACACATTGTCCTCAAACATCTCATTTCCAGCACATCCATCCTCCTGCGCACAACTCTATCCATAGCCCACGCCTCGCAACCATACAACATTGTTGGAACCACTATTCCTTCAAACATACCCATTTTTGCTTTCCGAGATAATGTTCTCGACTTCCACACATTCTTCAAGGCCCCCAGAAATTTCGCCCCCTCCCCCACCCTATGATCCACTTCCGCTTCCATGGTTCCATCCGCTGCCAGATCCACTCCCAGATATCTAAAACACTTTACTTCCTCCAGTTTTTCTCCATTCAAACTCACCTCCCAATTGACTTGACCCTCAACCCTACTGTACCTAATAACCTTGCTCTTATTCACATTTACTCTTAACTTTCTTCTTCCACACACTTTACCAAACTCAGTCACCAGCTTCTGCAGTTTCTCACATGAATCAGCCACCAGCGCTGTATCATCAGCGAACAACAACTGACTCACTTCCCAAGCTCTCTCATCCCCAACAGACTTCATACTTGCCCCTCTTTCCAGGACTCTTGCATTTACCTCCCTAACAACCCCATCCATAAACAAATTAAACAACCATGGAGACATCACACACCCCTGCCGCAAACCTACATTCACTGAGAACCAATCACTCTCCTCTCTTCCTACACGTACACATGCCTTACATCCTCGATAAAAACTTTTCACTGCTTCTAACAACTTTCCTCCCACACCATATATTCTTAATACCTTCCACAGAGCATCTCTATCAACTCTATCATATGCCTTCTCTGGATCCATAAATGCTACATACAAATCCATTTGCTTTTCTAAGTATTTCTCACATACATTCTTCAAAGCAAACACCTGATCCACACATCCTCTACCACTTCTGAAACCACACTGCTCTTCCCCAATCTGATGCTCTGTACATGCCTTCACCCTCTCAATCAATACCCTCCCATATAATTTACCAGGAATACTCAACAAACTTATACCTCTGTAATTTGAGCACTCACTCTTACCCCTTTGCCTTTGTACAATGGCACTATGCACGCATTCCGCCAATCCTCAGGCACCTCACCATGAGTCATACATACATTAAATAACCTTACCAACCAGTCAACAATACAGTCACCCCGTTTTTTAATAAATTCCACTGCAATACCATCCAAACCTACTGCCTTGCCGGCTTTCATCTTCCGCAAAGCTTTCATTACCTCTTCTCTGTTTACCAAATCATTTTCCCTAACCCTCTCACTTTGCACACCACCTCGACCAAAACACCCTATATCTGCCACTCTATCATCAAACACATTCAACAAACCTTCAAAATACTCACTCCATCTCCTTCTCACATCACCACTACTTGTTATCACCTCCCCATTTGCGCCCTTCACTGAAGTTCCCATTTGCTCCCTTGTCTTACGCACTTTATTTACCTCCTTCCAGAACATCTTTTTATTCTCCCTGAAATTTAATGATACTCTCTCACCCCAACTCTCATTTGCCCTTTTTTTCACCTCTTGCACCTTTCTCTTGACCTCCTGTCTCTTTCTTTTATACATCTCCCACTCAATTGCATTTTTTCCCTGCAAAAATCGTCCAAATGCCTCTCTCTTCTCCTTCACTAATACTCTTACTTCTTCATCCCACCACTCACTACCCTTTCTAATCAACCCACCTCCCACTCTTCTCATGCCACAAGCATCTTTTGCGCAATTCATCACTGATTCCCTAAATACATCCCATTCCTCCCCCACTCCCCTTGCTTCCATTGTTCTCACCTTTTTACATTCTGTACTCAGTCTCTCCTGCTACTTCCTCACACAGGTCTCCTTCTCAAGCTCACTTACTCTCACCACCCTCTTCACCCCAACATTCACTCTTCTTTTCTGAAAACCCATACAAATCTTCACCTTAGCCTCCACAAGATAATGATCAGACATCCCTCCAGTTGCACCTCTCAGCACATTAACATCCAAAAGTCTCTCTTTCGCACGCCTGTCAATTAACACGTAATCCAATAACGCTCTCTGGCCATCTCTCCTATTTACATAAGTATACTTATGTATATCTCGCTTTTTAAACCAGGTATTCCCAATCATCAGTCCTTTTTCAGCACATAAATCTACAAGCTCTTCACCATTTCCATTTACAACACTGAACACCCCATGTATACCAATTATTCCCTCAACTGCCACATTACTCACCTTTGCATTCAAATCACCCATCACTATAACCCGGTCTCGTGCATCAAAACCACTAACACACTCATTCAGCTGCTCCCAAAACACTTGCCTCTCTTGATCTTTCTTCTCATGCCCAGGTGCATATGCACCAATAATCACCCACCTCTCTCCATCAACTTTCAGTTTTACCCATATATATATATGTTGTTAGAAGCAGTGAAAAGTTTTTATCGAGGATGTAAGGCATGTGTACGTGTAGGAAGAGAGGAAAGTGATTGGTTCTCAGTGAATATAGGTTTGCGGCAGGGGTGTGTGATGTCTCCATGGTTGTTTAATTTGTTTATGGATGGGGTTGTTAGGGAGGTAAATGCAAGAGTTTTGGAAAGAGGGGCAAGTATGAAGTCTGTTGGGGATGAGAGAGCTTGGGAAGTGAGTCAGTTGTTGTTCGCTGATGATACAGCGCTGGTGGCTCATTCATGTGAGAAACTGCAGAAGCTGGTGACTGAGTTTGGTAAAGTGTGTGGAAGAAGAAAGTTAAGAGTAAATGTGAATAAGAGCAAAGGTTATTAGGTACAGTAGGGTTGAGGGTCAAGTCAATTGGGAGGTGAGTTTGAATGGAGAAAAACTGGAGGAAGTGAAGTGTTTTAGATATCTGGGAGTGGATCTGGCAGCGGATGGAACCATGGAAGCGGAAGTGGATCATAGGGTGGGGGAGGGGGCGAAAATTCTGGGGGCCTTGAAGAATGTGTGGAAGTCGAGAACATTATCTCGGAAAGCAAAAATGGGTATGTTTGAAGGAATAGTGGTTCCAACAATGTTGTATGGTTGCGAGGCGTGGGCTATGGATAGAGTTGTGCGCAGGAGGATGGATGTGCTGGAAATGAGATGTTTGAGGACATTGTGTGGTGTGAGGTGGTTTGATCGAGTAAGTAACGTAAGGGTAAGAGAGATGTGTGGAAATAAAAAGAGCGTGGTTGAGAGAGCAGAAGAGGGTGTTTTGAAGTGGTTGGGCACATGGAGAGGATGAGTGAGGAAAGATTGACCAAGAGGATATATGTGTCGGAGGTGGAGGGAGCAAGGAGAAGAGGGAGACCAAATTGGAGGTGGAAAGATGGAGTGAAAAAGATTTTGTGTGATCGGGGCCTGAACATGCAGGAGGGTGAAAGGAGGGCAAGGAATAGAGTGAATTGGAGCGATGTGGTATACCTGGGTTGACGTGCTGTCAGTGGATTGAATCAAGGCATGTGAAGTGTCTGGGGTAAACCATGGAAAGCTGTGTAGGTATGTATATTTGCGTGTGTGGACGTATGTATATACATGTGTATGGGGTGGGGGGGTTGGGCCATTTCTTTCGTCTGTTTCCTTGCGCTACCTCGCAAACGCGGGAGACAGCGACAAAGTATAAAAAAAAAAAAAAGAAAATATATGTGTGGAACATGTGTTCGCTTTGAAGAATGTATGTGAGAAATACTTATGAAAACAAATGGATTTGAATGTAGCATTTATGGATCTGGAGAAGGCATATGATAGAGTTGATAGAGATTCTCTGTGGAAGGTATTAAGAGAATTTGGTGTGGGAGGTAAGTTGCTAGTAGCAGTGAAAAGTTTTTATCGAGGATGTAAGGCATGTATAGGAGTAGGAAGAGAGGAAAGTGATTAGTTCTCAGTAAATGTTGATTTGCGGCAGGGGTGCGTGATGTCTCCATTGTTGTTTAATTTGTTTATGGATGGGATTATTAGGGAGGTGAATGCAAGAGTTTTGGAGAGGAAGGTAAGTATGCAGTCTCTTGTGGATGAGAGGGCTTAGGAAGTGAGTCAGCTGTTGTTCACTGATGATACATCGCTGGTGGCTGATTCGGGTGAGAAACCGCAGGAGCTGGTGACTGGGTTTGGTAAAGTGTGTGAAAGAAGAAAGCTGAGAATAAGGTTAAGGCCATTAGGTACAGTGGGTTTGAGGAACAAGTCAATTTAGAGGTGAGTTTGAACGGAGAAACCTGGAGGAAGAGAAGTGTTTTAAGTATCTGGGAGTGTATTTGGCAGTGGATGGAACCATGTAAGCGGAAATTAGTCTCAGGGTGGGGAAGGGGGCGAAAGTTCTGAGAGCGTTGACGAATATGTGGAAGGAGAGAACTTTATCTCACAAAGCAAAAATGGGCATGTTTGAGGGAATAGTGGTTCCAACTATGTTGCATGGTTGCGAGGCGTGGGCTATGGATAGGGTTGTGCGAAGGAGGGTGGATGTGTTGGAAATGAGATGTTTGAGGACAACATGTGGTGTGAGGTGGTTTGATCGAGTAAGTAATGAGAGGGTAAGAGTGATGTGTTGTAATAAAAAGAGTGCGGTTGAGAGAGCAGAAGAGGGTGTATCGAAATGGTTTGCTCACATTGAGAGAATGAGTGAGGAAAGATTGACAAAGAGGATTTATGCCCCAGAGGTGGAGGGAACGAGGAGAAGTGGGAGACCAAATTGGAGGTGGAAGAATGAAGTGAAAAAGAATTTGATCTATCAGGGCCTGAATATGCACGAGGGTGAAAGACGTGCAAGAAATAAAGTGAATTGGAACGATGTGGTATACCGGGGTCGACGTGCTGTCAATGGATTGAACCAGGGCATGTGAAGCGTCTGGGGTTAAACCATGGAAAGTTTTGTGGGGCCTGGATGTGGAAATGGAGCTGTGGTTTCGGTGTATTATACATGACAGCTAGAGACTGAGTGTGAACGAACATTACCTTTGTTTCTAGCGCTACCTCGCGCGCGCGCGGGATGAGGGGGGTGCCATTTCATGTGTGGCTGGGTGGCGACTGGAATAAATAATGGAAGCAAGTATGAATTATACACATGTGTATATATATATATGTGTCTATGTATGGTTATGTATGCATATGTTAAAATGTATAGGTATGTATATGTGCATGTGTGGACGTGTATGCATAATGTGTATATGGGTGGGTTTGGCCAATCTTTTGTCTGTTTCCTTGCGCTAGCTCGCTAACGCATAAGACAGCGACTAAGTATGGCAAATAAACTAATAAATAGAAAAAAGAAATATATATATATATATATATATATATATATATATATATATATATATATATATATATATATATATATATATATATATATATATATATATATATATATATATATATATATATATATATATATATTTTTTTTTTTTTTTTTTTTTTTTTTATACTTTGTCGCTGTCTCCCGCGTTTGCGAGGTAGCGCAAGGAAACAGACGAAAGAAATGGCCCAACCCACCCCCATACACATGTACATACACACGTCCACACACGCAAATATACATACCTACACAGCTTTCCATGGTTTACCCCGGACGCTTCACATGCCTTGATTCAATCCACTGACAGCACGTCAACCCCTGTATACCACATCGCTCCAATTCACTCTATTCCTTGCCCTCCTTTCACCCTCCTGCATGTTCAGGCCCCGATCACACAAAATCCTTTTCACTCCATCTTTCCACCTCCAATTTGGTCTCCCTCTTCTCCTCGTTCCCTCCACCTCCGACACATATATCCTCTTGGTCAATCTTTCCTCACTCATTCTCTCCATGTGCCCAAACCATTTCAAAACACCCTCTTCTGCTCTCTCAACCACGCTCTTTTTATTTCCACACATCTCTCTTACCCTTACGTTACTTACTCGATCAAACCACCTCACACCACACATTGTCCTCAAACATCTCATTTCCAGCACATCCATCCTCCTGCGCACAACTCTATCCATAGCCCACGCCTCGCAACCATACAACATTGTTGGAACTACTATTCCTTCAAACATACCCATTTTTGCTTTCCGGGATAATGTTCTCGACTTCCACACATTTTTCAAGGCTCCCAAAATTTTCGCCCCCTCCCCCACCCTATGATCCACTTCCGCTTCCATGGTTCCATCCGCTGACAGATCCACTCCCAGATATCTAAAACACTTCACTTCCTCAGTTTTTCTCCATTCAAACTCACCTCCCAATTGACTTGACCCTCAACCCTACTGTACCTAATAACCTTGCTCTTATTCACATTTACTCTTAACTTTCTTCTTCCACACACTTTACCAAACTCCGTCACCAGCTTCTGCAGTTTCTCACATGAATCCGCCACCAGCGCTGTATCATCAGCGAACAACAACTGACTCACTTCCCAAGCTCTCTCATCCCCAACAGACTTCATACTTGCCCCTCTTTCCAAGACTCTTGCATTTACCTCCCTAACAACCCCATCCATAAACAAATTAAACAACCATGGAGACATCACACACCCCTGCCGCAAACCAACATTCACTGAGAACCAATCACTTTCCTCTCTTCCTACACGTACACATGCCTTACATCCTCGATAAAAACTTTTCATATATATATATATATATATATATATGTATATATATATATATATATATATATATATATATATATATATATATATATATATATATATATATATATATATATATATATATATATATATATATATATATAAAATAGATCAATTCATAATGTTTTATTGAGATGTTTATTGTAAGAGCGAACATTCAGGATTTAGAAAAATGAAATTCCCTCATGGGTTAGACTATATGCCTTAAATGAAGTCTTTTTCTGGGTTATGATATTTCGTTGTTAAAGGTGAAAACTTGTGTTGAATTTATTCTGTCAACAGGAGGCAGATGTCGGACTGGGACCATTTGGCTTCAGTAAAATTCGTTCGCTAGTGGTAGATTTCACTAGACCTATATTGATCGACTATATGCGGATCATGGGCGGTCGAGGGCGGCCAGAGGTGGACCCGTGGGGCTTCTTGCTGCCCCTCACGCCCCTGGTGTGGGCGGCCATCCTGACGACGCTTCTGGTGGTGCCTACTGGAGTGGTTCTTGTGTCATCAACTTCAACGTTTAGAAACACAAGGAAGAAAACGACGGACGTTTTCTTTGCCTATATGCGTGTCTTGTTACAGGAAGGTATGGATTACTATAACTTAAGGTTACATTGGGTTACTTTAACTTAAGGTAACATTTTTTGCCTTTACTTAAGGTAACCCTGAATTACCTTAGCTTAAGGTAACACTGAATTATGTTAGCTTTAGTTAAATTCGAAATTAAATTAAAAACATCCAGTTTCGAAGAAGTTATATAATGGCCAATAATCAATTCATTTCTCTGGTCTGTTTAAATCTCTCTCTCTCTCTCTCTCTCTCTCTCTCTCTCTCTCTCTCTCTCTCTCTCTCTCTCTCTCTCTCTCTCTCTCTCTCTCTCTCTCTCCACTTGCCTCCGATGTCTTCTACCCCGCATCGTATCATCTTGCAAGACTACATCGTGCCGGCGGAGTGGTGGTTGTGGGAGCGTCTTGTGTTGGGGTTGTGGATGATGATGACCGTAGTGTTAACACGGAGCTACGAAGGTAACCTCATGTCGCTCCTGGCCGTGAGACACATCCCACAACCTTACCAGTCTCTCCGGCAGGTCATAGATGACCCGGCCGTCACTATGGTCTGGGAGCCTAACACAGTCTACGTGGAATTCTACCGAGTGAGTACTGAAAAGAATTTTCTTTTTTACGTAAGTTCGTCTGAGTTAAGTCATGCAAGTTTCATCCATGAAAATATTCACCTGGGTTCGAGTCTTTAGGAGCAGTAGTTAGACCACAGCCAGCCTAGACGTTCATCCTGTCCTCAAGGCTAATTGATGAATAGGTGGTTGGCTTAGACTAGGGTGTGTGTGTGTGTGTTCACACATGGTAGATACATACACGATTAAAAAACCGGACAACATGAGTGTCAACCTCTCTTCCCGTAACACACAATTAGCAATCACAGATACTATTCACACACACACACACACACACACACACACACACACACACACACACACACACACACACACACACACACACACACACACGCACACACACACACACACACACACACACACACACACACACACACACACACTGAGTCAAGGGATGAACTGGCCGATACCGTAAAAACGGTGATATTATCATCGGAAATCAAAGTTCCAAGAAATATTGGAGGAAATTATAAGACTAAAGCAACAAGTGTCGGGAAGGAAATGGTGACAGATGAAACACGCGTCATATCATCAAAGATTGTGATATCAGACTCTGAGGAATGAAGGAACTCAGACGTGAGATAACAGAAGTAAAGGAGGTGCAACTAGCGAGAACCATCAGAGTAACAGGTGTGAGAGGTGTTCGTATGATGTACCTCAAACAGGTCAACGGAAGTAAACACCTTTAACGGGCATCTCAGACTCTGATGAAGATAAAGGAGGGAAAACAGGAGCAAATTCCTGGGAAGAGGAAGAGAAACAGAAAGTACCAACTGGTACAAAACAGCAGGGACCTGGGAAGACTGAACCAGAGACACATTGGTGTATTACATGAACTCGCGTGGTATATCGGTTTCTGGTTCTGCCTGTGACGCATTCACAGTTCGCCGAAGGTCGAGCGCAATGGTTCTTAACGGGGTTCTGGCGGTCGATCTACAGTTAACCTAGCTGTTCATCAACCTCTAAGGGCTGGTCAATAATATGGATACACAGGTATTCCTTGCGTGTCGTAGATGGCGACTAAAAGGGAAGGGAGCGGAGGGCTGGAAATCCTCTCCTCTCATTTTCAATTTTCCAAAACAAGGAACAGAGAAGGTCCAAGTAAGGATATTCCCTCTAAGGCTCAGTCCTCTGTTCTTAACGCTACCTCGTTGACGCAGGGAATGGCGAATATGTATGGAAAAAGAAAGATATCTATGTACACACACACACACACACACACACACACACACACACACACACACACACACACACACACACACACACACACACATATATATATATATATATATATATATATATATATATATATATATATATATATATATATATATATATATATATATGTATATATATATATGGGTGTGTGTGTGTGTGTGTGTGTGTGTGGATCATGTGTTTGCTTTGAAGAATGTATTTGAGAAATACTTAGAAAAGCAAATGGATTTGTATGTAGCATTTATGGATCTCGAGAAGTCATATGATATAGTTAAGAGAGATGCTCTGTGGAAGGAATTAAGAATATATGGTGTGGGAGGCAAGTTGCTAGAAAGTTTCTATCGAGGACGTAAGGCATGTGTACGAGTACGAAGAGAGGAAAGTGAATGGTTCTCAGTGAATGTCGGTTTGCGGCAGGGGTGCGTGATGTCTCCATGGCTGTTTAACTGGTTGTTTAACTTGTTTATGGATGGGAATGTTAGAGAGGTGAATGCAAGAGTTTTGGAAAAAGGGGCAAGTATGCAGTCTGTTGTGGATGAGAAGGCTTGGGAAGTGAGTCAGTTGTCGTTCGGTGATGATACAGCGCTGGTGGCTGATTCGGGTGAGAAACTGCAGAAGCTGATGACTGAGTTTGGTAAAGTGTGTGAAAGAAGAAGTGTGTATAAGGGCAAGGATATTAGGTACAATAGGTTTGGGAGACAAGTCAATTGGAGGTAAGTTTGAATGGAGAAAAACTGGAGGAAATGAAGTGTCTTGATATCTGGGAGTGGATTTGGCAGCAGATGGAACCATGGAAGCGGAAGTGAGTCACAGGGTAGGTGAGGGGGCGAGGGTTCTGGGAGCGTTGAAAAATGTATGGAAGGCGAGAACATTATCTCGGAAAGCAGATATGGGTATGTTTGAAGAAATGGTGGTTCCAACAATGTTAAATGGTTGCGAGGAGTGGGCTATGGGAAATGAAATGTTTGAGGACAATATGTGCTGTGAGGTGGCTTGATCGAGTAAGTAATGAAAGGGTAAGAGAGATGTTTGGTAATAAAAAGAGTGTGGTTGAGAGAGCAGAAGAGGGTGTTTTGAAATGGTTTGGTGTCACGGAGAGAATGAGAGGGAAAGGTTGACAAAGAGGATATATGCGTCAGAAGAGAGGAAAGAGGAGAATTAGGAGACCAAATTGAAGGTGGAAAGATGGAGTGAAAAAGATTTTGAGCGATCGGGGCCTGAAAATTCAGGAGAGAGAAAGGCGTGCGAGGAATAGAGTGAATTGGAACGATGTGCTATACCGGGGTCGACGTGCTGTCAATGGGTTGAACCAGGGCATGTGAAGTGTCTGGGGTAAACCATGGAAAGTTTTGTCGGTCCTGGATGTGGGGAGGGAGCTATGGTTTCGGTGCATTATACATGACAGCTAGAGACTGAGTGTGAACGAATGTGGCCTATTTTGTCTTTTTCCTGTCGCTACCTCGCTGAAACAGTGGGTGGCGATGCTGTTTCCTGTGGGGCGGGATAGCGCCAGAAAGGGATGAAGGCAAGTAAGTATGAATACGTATGTTATATATGCATATGATTTTATTATTATACTTTGTCGCCGTCTCCCGTGTCAGCGAAGTAGCGCAGAGAAACAGACAAAAGAATGGCCCAACCCACCCTCATACACATGTGTATAGATAAACGCCCACACACGCACATATAATGCCTATACATTTCCACGTATACATACATATACATACACAGACATATACATATATACACATGTACATATTCATACATGCTGCCTTCATCCATTCTCGCTGCCACCCCGCCACACATGAAAATGGCACCCACCTCCCCCCGCGTGCGCGCGAGGTAGCACTGGGAAAAGACAACAAAGACCACATTCGTTGACACTCATTCCCTAGCTGTCATGTGTAATGCACCGAAACCACATCTCCCTTCCCACATCCAAGCCCACAAAACTTTCCATGGTTTACCCGAGACGCTTCACATGTTATGGTTTAGTCCATTAACAGCACGTCGACCTCGGTATACCACATCGTTCCAATTCACTCTATTCCTTGCACGCCTTTCACCCTCCGGTAGGTTCAGGACCCGATCGCTCATTCTTTTTTTTTTTCATTCTGTCCTTCCACCTCTAATTTGGTCTTCCACTTTTCTTCGTTCCCTCCACCTGTGACACATATCTTCTTTGTCAACCTTTCCTAACTCATTCTCCGCATGTGACCAACCATTTCAATACATCCTCTTTTGCTCTCTCTCTCTCTCTCAACCACACTCTTTTTATTACCACACATTTCTCTTACCCTTTCATTACTTACTCGATCAAACCACCTCAAACCACATATTCTCTTCAAACATCTCATTTCCAACACATCCACCCTCCTCTGCACAACCCTATCAATAGTCCATGCCTCACAACCATACATCATTGTTGGAACCACTATTCCTTCAAACATACCAATTTTTGCTCTCCGAGATAATGTTCTCGCCTTCCACACATTCTTCAACGCTCGAAGAACTTTCGCCCCCTCCCCAGATATCTAAAACACTTCATTTCCTCCAGCTTTTCTTCACTGAAACTTACCTCCCAATTGACTTGTCCCTCAACCCTACTGAACCCAATAACCCTGCTCTTATTCACATTTACTCTCAGCTTTCTTCTTTCACACACTTTACTAAACTCAGTCACCAGCTTCTGAAGTTTATCACCCGAATCAGCCACCAGCGCTGTATCATCAGCGAACAATAACTGACTCATTTCCCAAGCCCTCTCATCCACAACAGAATACATACTTGCCCCTTTCTCCCAAACTCTTGCATTCACCTCTCTAACAACCCCATCCATAAACAAATTAAACAACCATGGAGACATCACGCACCCCTGCCGCAAACAGTCATTCACTGGGAACCAGTTACTTTCCCTTCTTCCTACTCGTACTCATGCTTTACATCCCCGATGCAAAAAAATTCACCGCTTCCAGCAACTTACCTTCCACACCATAAACTCCTAATACCTTCCACAGAGCATCTCTATCAACCCTATCATTTACCTTCTCCAGATCCATAGATGCTACATACAAATCCATCTGTTTTCTAAGTATTTCTCACATACATTCTTCAAAGCAAAAACCTGGTCCACACATCCTCTACCACTTTTGAAACCACACTGCTCTTACCCAGTCTGATGCTCTGTATATGCCTTGACCCTCTCAATGAATACCCTCCCATATGATTTCCCAGGAATAATCAACCAACTTATATCTCTGAAATTTGAACACTCACTTTTATCCCCTTTGCCTTTGTACAGTGGCACTATGCATGCATTCCGCCAGTCTTCAGGCACTTCACCATGAATTATACACATAATAAATATCCTCACAAACCAGTAATCAACACAGTCACCCCCTTTTTTAATAAATTCTACAGCAATACCCTCCAAACCCGACGCCTTGCCCGGCTTTCATCTTCCGCAAAGCTTTCACTACTTCTTCGCTGCTTAGCATATTCTCCTTGACCCTCTCACGTCGCTCAACACCTCGACCAAAACACCCTATATCTGCCATTCTATCATCAAACACATTCAACAAACCTTCACGATACTCTCTCCATCTCCCTCTCACTTCACCAATACTTGTTATTACCTACCCATTAGCCCCTTTCACCGATGTTCCCATTTGTTCTCTTGCCTTGATGACTTTATTTAACTCCTTCCACAACATCTATTTATTCTCCCTAGAATTTAACGATACGCTCTCACCCCAACTCTCATTTGCCCTACTTTTCACCTCTTGCACCTTTCTCTTGGCCTCTTGCCTCCTTCTTTTATATATATCCCAGTCATTTGAACTATTTCTCTGCAAAAACCGTCAAAATGCCTCTCTCTTCTCTTTCACTACAATCTAACTTCTTCATACCACCACTTACTACCCTTTCTAATCAGCACACCTCCCACCTTTTTCATGCCACAGGCATATTTTACGCAAGCCATCACTGCTTCCCTTAATACATACTATTCCTCCCCCACTCCCCCTACGTCATTTGCTCCATTCCATTCTGCATTCAATCTCTCCTGGTACTTCCTCACACAAGTCTCCTTCCCAAGCTCACTTACTCTCACCACTCTCTTCACCCCAACATTCTCTCTTCTTTTCTGAAAACCTCTACATACATTCACATTCGCCTCCACAAGATAATGATCAGACATCCATCAGTTGCCCCTCTCAGCACATTAACAACCAAAAATCTCACTTTCATGCGCCTAACAATTAACACGTAATCCAATAACGCTCTCTGGCCATTTCTCCCACTTGCATACGTATACTTATGTATATCTCTCTTTTTTAACTAGGTATTCCCAATCACCAGTCCTTTTTCAACACACAAATCTACATGCTTTTCATCATTTCCATTTACAACACTGAACACCGCATGTACACTAATCATACCCTCAACTGCCACATTATTTATCTTTGCATTCAAATTACCCATCACTATAACCCGGTCTCGTGCATCAAAGCTGCTAGAACACTCATTCAGCTGATCCCAAAACACTTGTCTTACGATTTTTCTTCTCATGACCAGGTGCTGAGGCACCAATAATCACCCATCTCTCTCCATCTACTTTCAATTTTAACCATATTAATCTAGAGTTTACTTTCTTACACTCTATCACATACTCCCACAACTCCTGTGTCAGAAGTAGTGCTACTCCTTCCTTTGCTCTTATCCTCTCACCAACTCATGACCTTACTCCCAAGACATTCCCAAACAACTCTTTCCCTTTACCCTTGAGCTTCGTTTCACTTAGAGCCAAAAATTCCAGGTTTCTTTCCTCAAACATTACCTGGATGTGGATGGGACCTGGATGTGGATAGGGATGTGGATAGGAAGGATGGATTGAAAAAGATTTTGAGTAATTAAATTCTGAACATACAGGAGGGTGAAAGGCGTGCAAGGACTAGAAGGAATTGTAAAGATGTCGCGTACCAGGGTCTACGTGCTGTCAATGGACCGAACCAGAGCATGTGAAACGTCTGGGGTAAACCATGGAAAGGTCTGTGGGCGTGGATGTGGCTAGGGAGCTGTGGTTTCGGTACATTACACATAACAGCTAGGGAGTGAGTGTGAACAAATGTGGCCTTTTTTGCCTGTTTCCTGTCGCTACTTCGCTGAAGCAGGGGGTAGCGATGCTGTTTCCTGTGGGGCAGGGTAGAGCCAGAAATAGATGACGGCAAGCAATTATGAGTATGTGTATGTTATGTATGCATATGTTTTTGTATGTGTATTTATATCTATATATGTGTGTGTGTATATGTTGATATTCATATGTATATGTAAGTGTATTGGCATTTATGTGTGTATATATGTGTATATGACTCATTGGGCCACTCCTCGTCTGTTACTTGGCGCTACCTCGCTGACGCATGAAAATGGCGATCAAGTATATTGAATAAATAAACAGATATGATGTTCATGGTATGGCTTTGATTCGGATCTTTGTTGCTCGTGGTGTCTCAACTAACAAAAAACAAAGTAAAGTAAAGAGGATGTGATATACTCTGTTAGGTACTGAACAATCAGGGAAGTTTGTGGTTAATATGATGGAAGGTTTTACGAAGTGATGAACTTTGGGGGGAAGGGAAGGAAACAAGCTTAACCCAATGATTATTTTTGATCTGAAAGAGACCATAGTCCAGGCGAAGAGAATAGCGTGGTAGAGGCTAGCATACTGACAAAATCTAACAGAGGTTAGACACAAGCTGAATAATATTTATGAAACAAAAAAAGAGAAGGATTGGATATGGTGAAGGCAGATGCGGTCAGCAAGTAATGATTATTGCTATTATGAAGATTTGTAGCCAGGCGGTACTTGAAGCAGATTAGAAACTTGCAAACAAAGAGAACTTCAGTGGTGCATTTTAAATCATGGTTGATAGGTCGAGGGATGAATGAAAGAGAAGCACAGAATACAGACAAGATACGGCAGACGTGAAAAGAGGCAGAAGGTTAGAAGAGCCTGGCCATTATCTTAGAGAAATGTTAAGTGAGACGATGATCACAATGAGAACAGCGTATACAACTGTGGATGAACTGGTGGTAAATGGGAAAGTGAGACTCGAGCTCAAGGAGTGAATGAGGGATGAAATCTGATACTGTCGAGGAAGTACAAAGAAGGTGGTAAATTCTGGCCAAACAAGTTTGTAAAAATATATGACAACAAGTTGGAAAAAGAAATAAAAGGATGAGGAGGATTGTTCTTCATGTTATTCATAATGAAGAATAACAATACATATATCAAGATATATCGATGTATGGGCCATCTATACCGTATATATTGGGAGGAATAAATGCGAGAAAAATTGTACAATGGTAATAATTCATAGTTTTCATCCTAACGATATTAATTATCCAGAGTTATATTCATTCCACTTTGTTTTGTCTGATGCTTCCGTTGTATATTGCAGTTAGCCAAGACTGGCATACTGCGCGAGGTGGCTGAGATGGATCGGGTGGGACTCATCAAGTACTACCGCACCACACAGTTCCCTTACGTCGTGGACACTCTGGTCAGGCCTGGTGACCATGTTCTTGTCGCTGAAGACCTCACGGAAAAAGTTCGCATGGCTCAAGACTTTTCAAACACAGGTTATTATTGCATCACTTCAGGTCTTCATCCAGCCAGTATGAAATGATATATCCTTCTTTTGCTTCCTCTTCTTAATCCGTTTATCGTCTGTGCACACTGGGTCATGTTACCCGATGTTTTGGTGTCTTGATTCGTTAACAGATAAGTCTAATAGAGAAATTATCATATATATGGAGACTAAGAAAAAGGGAAAGTCAGTGAGACGTATTCACAAAATGTTCATCTGGAAGAGGAATTTTCTCACCTTAAGAGCGGGATAAACAGTCAGCTAACACATTATGTGCGCCAGCGATATGGTGAATATCTAAATTATACTCTTGAAGGAACAAGGCCCACCTAGTTAACCTTTGATTCTTATCTCGGAACTTGTTAACATATTTGAGTGGGTGGTGGTCAGTATACACCCTGATAACATGGCCTGAAGGGCACAAATATACATGAAAGTGCTGTAATGTAAGTATTAAAGACAAAAGTTCCTTCTCAATGGTGGAATAATTCCTTTGGGCTGGATTGAATTTCTTACTAAAATAGCTGACAGGATGATCAACCTTGTTTTCGTCCTCCTGCAAGAGGACAGCACCGGCTCCCACATTACTGGCATCTACTGTTAACTTGAATGGCTGGTCAGAATCAGGGGCCTGCAAAATAGGACTATGACAAAGTATGGATTTTAACTGATGAAAGACTGTCTCACACTGCTCATTCCAAACATATCTAACATCTTATTTTAATAAATCTGTCAGAGGGATGGCGAGTGTTGCAAAATTGACAATGAACATCCGATAGTACCCAACCATACCCATAAAACGTCTCAGTTCTCTTCGAGATCGGGGGGCACTCATCTGGGATAAAGAGTGGACCTTTGCAGTCGGTGGGGCTAGCTCACCTTGACCGATCACATAGCCCTTGGCCTTCACAAACTCGCATTTGTCTCAATTGAAAACAAGGTTAGCCTCATTCAAGACCGTTAGAACGTTGTCAAGTCTCTGTAGATGTTCGTCCCAACTCTGACTGTATATCACAATATCATCCAGGTAGACGACACAACCAGGCAGGTCTCTGAAGAGGATGTCCATAAGTCGTTGAAATGTGGCAGGGGCATTCTTCATGCCAAAAGGCATCACTTTACACTTATAAGTTCATCCTAGCACTGCAAAGGTGCTGATGTCTTGTGCTTTCTCCGTCAATCTAATCTGCCAGTACCCTCTTCTGAGATCTGATTTTGATAGGAAGCGAGCATTGCCGACGCGATCGATGCAGTCTTCCACTCGCGGCAGAGGGTAACTATCAGTTCTTGTCACCTCATTAACCCAGCGGTATTCAATACAGACCCGATAGGTCCGATCGAGCTTGGGTACGAGAGTAACAGGGGAGCTCCTCAATGACTGACATGGCTCAATCAGGTCGTGCTCAAGTATATAGTTCAGCTCATTGTGAAGGATGGCCGCTCGTTCTGGGCTTGTTTGACAGGTCGGACATTTCTCACGTCTACATTACGGCTTGTGAGCGAGGTTTGTCCAGGTGTGCTTGGGAAAATCTCCAGGTGTTTTGACAGCAAGGCGGACATCTGCACATGTTGTTCCTCCGTCAGATGTGAAAGCTTCGCCTCCCACTTCCCGTCCGCGCCTCCGTCCGGTTCCCAGGTCTCCAAGGCATTCGCAGCTACGTCGTCGTCTTCGTCACACACGGCTACCGCTGGACGTTGGATGATGCAGACTGGCATCTTCGGTTCCAAAGGGGGAGGATCACGACTGAAATATGGCTTAAGCATGTTGACGTGTCATAATCTCCGGCTTCTGCGCCTGTCGGGGGTAGAGACAAGGTAATTTGAGTCTCCTACACTCCGGATAATGGTGTAGGGACCCTGAAAACGGGCAGCCAAGGATTGTCCTGGCTGGGGTAGTAGAAGCAACACCTCGTCGCCCGTCTCGAAGCTTCGCAATCGAGACCGTCTGTCAGGCCATCTCGTCATCCATCCCTGAGTCTCTCTTGAATGGGCACGAGACAAATCATCAGCCTCACCTACTGATTCTTGTATGGACTCGAAAACATGATAGGAGGTATCACACAGCTTCTCCTCACTAGATTCATCCTCAGAGGGTGTCCCCAATTCCTCCGTCTCACCGGAGTCTACCCCAGGGGAGAGGGTATCACACAGCTTCCCCTCGCTGGTCTCACTCTCAGGGAGTGTCTTCCATTCCTCAGGCACACGGCCTGCCGTGTCAGCTGTCATGGACCTGTCATCTTCGTACTCGGGGACTGTCTCTGGCACCTTTTCCTCAAGCTGCGTTGCCTCCGAGGACTCCACCGGTCCCGTAGGCAACACCGGCACTGGGTTCATCTTTCCACCAGCTAGGTCATTGCCTAACACAAAGTCCATACCCTCACATCGACTAGTGAAGCTTCCTTGAGCCTCCACAGCCCGTCTAACAAGATTCGGTCTCCAGACTCTCCTCGCGGCACCAAGCCATCCAACATCAGGGACTGCAGTGCACCAGAATCCCGTAATATGGTGACTTTTCGTCGCACCCTACATCTACTAACATAGCCCTCAGACAGGAACGCATTGTAGTTCCCACGAAACAGATTCATAACGACAGACTGATCAACACCCTCGCAGCCTCTCACTTTCATAAGAGCAGGGATAGCCTTACTTACTTTACTAAGTGGCCCTAAAGTTGAGAAGAAAGACTCACCGTCCCAGGCTTGGTAGAGTCTCTGGATTCCTTCACCCTAGCGACAGTGAACACAAACCTTAAATCTCTCGGAGTTGTTCCCCTGACTTTTATGAGTTACCGGCAAGGTAGCAGATTCAGGCGGGATTACATGACCTTTGGACCTCCCTCTGCCGTCATAACCCTTTGAAAGTCTCCCCGCGTCGGGTTTGAGATTTAGCACGTACTCATCTACTAGTTTCTCAGCCTCCTCAAAAGTCCTCGCTTCTTTAGAGATTATGTACTGCAGTACATCATGGGGTAGACCGTCCTTACATTCCTTGAATACAAATAGTTTTGTGATCGCCTCAGCATCACAAGCATGTTCGGAGCACAGCCACTGCACGCATAACCTGAACTTTTCACGAAAGTGATCTAGGTAGTTTTGATCAGGACGCTTATTTTCAGCATTAAATTTGAGTCAGTATGCCTCCGGATTTAAATGATAAGCATTTAGCACTGCCTGTTTCACGACCTCATAATCATTACACCGTTCAACGAGGCGTACGCGGAACCAGATTTACCAACGAAGTGGGGACATATTACAGCCGTCCAAGACGACTTCGGCCAAGAGCACTGATGGGCATTCTGTTCAAACTTAAGAAAAAATGTTGTCACGTCATCTTCACAGAACTTTAGTACAAGATCTATGTTATTCAGCTTAGACGACACTGATTCTGATGGCGAAGAGCTCTGTTGTAATTTTCACATTCGAAAGCGGGCCTAGCTTGTTCAGTCAGCTCCTTCTGCATTTGCACTTGTGCATTGACCTCAGCTATCTCTAGTTGGATTCACCAGTATTCCGGATCAACATTAACATCACTAGAGATATGGGGAGGGATCGTAGCTTAAGCCGACCTCAATGATGGGACGGTATTGTCAACACTAATTTCAACATCAGGCGCGGCATCTACGATCTACTCGCCAGCAAAATGATTTATTAAAAAAGTCTCCAACAGTACTTTACTAGCATTCCGGTCATAATTCACTTTTGACCTAACGCAACAAGCTTCAACTCATAACTTGTTCAAGATTTAATGTCCTCGGGAGAGGGCTCAGATCGACAGAAATGGTCAGCGTCAGCGTCGCTGGTCAACGGCATGATTAACAAAAAGAGGAAAGAGATTCCGTTAAGGCAAGAAATATCCTGGCGTAAGGTCGCCAATTGTTACGTTACGAATTCTAAACTTATCCTGACAAGGACGCCAGTTTTATATATTACGAATTCCAAGCCTATCCTAGCAAGGTCGCCAAACTTTAATGTTAAACAACACACTATTTTAAAGTCATGGGATTAAATCAAACATCAGCATTAAAACTACTTACAATAAGATAACTAAAGGGTGCAAATTAAGAAACACACGAATCAGGCACAAATCTTTTACGTTAAAACTGAACATGAGTTTAACATTCCAGGTAAGATTTCAAACCAGAAGATCTCTTTCCTTTATGACTATTTATCTTCGATATCATGATTCAAGATACACTTATTCTTAGACACTTTTATGACAAGTTACAATATACTATGACACTCGAAACTAAATGACAGAGGCAGTACAACACCGTAGAATTTACATCGCGCGCTTCACTCGGGCTACGGCTTTGGCACAGAGGGAAAACCACTTACGTCGCTAGGCTAGAGAGGAATCGAGGCTCAGCGGGTGTCAGAGGTTTTTATGTCAAGTAGGAGCGACTTGCGTCCGCTCTGTTACCCTATAGTGCCACCCTCGATTGGCTATGAGCCTAAGTCCAAGTGTGATTGGAGGAGGGTGGCTCCTAAGTGCCACTCCTAGTTGACTGAAGGGCCTCAGGTCCGGCGGTGATTGGAGAAGGGGCTATCCGTGAAACTGCTAGTTGGCTGAAGGATCCTAAGTCTGACCTACATCTTGCCTAAAGCGCAACCGCCTCTTGTCCTGACAGCGACGACGCTGTACAGGGGGCTGTAAGCTGACCTCCCAACTTGACCTGGTGCCTCGGATGAAAGGTCCAAGTGTTGTGGTTAACTGGCCACGCGGCCATCTGGAATCTCCAGAGGTGTGGAAGCGCAGCAGGCTTAATTGTCTTGCTCTCCCCTCGGTCTTCCTGTCATAAAATATCACTTACGCCATAACCAGAAAGACACACACACATACATATATACACGAACATGTGGACACACACACATACATGTTCGTAACACTTCAAGTTCATAGTTTCAAGCTACGTATTACAGGACACAAAATGTTTTTGTACAAGAGCCCCTAGAAAGTAAATCTATCTCGTATTCTCCTTCACATGTTACCTAAATTCATTGCATGTTCTATCTTTTCTTAAGTTTCTCTAACTAAGAATACGTCATGATATAATAAAAAGATAAACTCATTCATTAAAAGATGTAGAGAAGATAATACACGAATTAAAAAGGCAAATAAATGAATATGAAAGATTGATGATTTTAGTGACAAACAATGATTAATGTCTCAGTCAGTAATTAGAACGTGACTGAGTCAATGATAGGTACATTTCTCAGTAAGTCACCCGTACGTATCTCAGTAATTTATACGTGTCTGATTCAGAAAGAGATGTGTATGTCTCAGACAGTAACACGTACGTGTCTCAGTAAATAACACATACGTGCCTGAATCATGGATTTACAAGTGTTCGTCCCAACAGGAAGCTGTGATTTCTACTTGTCCAAGGAGGTGTTCCTACCCTTCATGTACTGCATGATCGGTCAGAAGAAGAGCCCACTGGTACTGGTCATGAGCCAAAAGTAAGTAGCGTATGATGTTTGAATGCGTATTACACGTTCACTTGCTCCCTAAAATAGTATCCAAAACTCTGCCTTCTTTAAAAAACAGATCAAAAGCTATTTTCATATCATCCCTAAGAAAAACTAAGATTTAAATCTCTTTCGAATGATATGATTTTTTAAAGTATAGAGAGTACTAATGCAATTGCATGTTTGAATGTAAAATTGCACTTACAAGGTATCTAAGGCTCCTCAGAAGTATTCTAGTTGCAAGGATTATTTATTCAGTATATATATTTACATATATATATATATATATATATATATATATATATATATATATATATATATATATATATATATATATATATATATATTGATTGAGAGGGTGAAGGCATGTACAGAGCATCAGATTGGGGAAGAGCAGTGTGGTTTCAGAAGTGGTAGAGGATGTGTGGATCAGGTGTTTGCTTTGAAGAATGTATGTGAGAAATACTTAGAAAAGCAAATGGATTTGTATGTAGCATTTATGGATCTGGAGAAGGCATATGATAGAGTTGATAGAGATGCTCTGTGGAAGGTATTAAGAATATATGGTGTGGGAGGAAAGTTGTTAGAAGCAGTGAAAAGTTTTTATCGAGGATGTAAGGCATGTGTACGTGTAGGAAGAGAGGAAAGTGATTGGTTCTCAGTGAATGTAGGTTTGCGGCAGGGGTGTGTGATGTCTCCATGGTTGTTTAATTTGTTTATGGATGGGGTTGTTAGGGAGGTGAATGCAAGAGTTTTGGAAAGAGGGGCAAGTATGAAGTCTGTTGGGGATGAGAGAGCTTGGGAAGTGAGTCAGTTGTTGTTCGCTGATGATACAGCGCTGGTGGCTGATTCATGTGAGAAACTGCAGAAGCTGGTGACTGAGTTTGGTAAAGTGTGTGAAAGAAGAAAGTTAAGAGTAAATGTGAATAAGAGCAAGGTTATTAGGTACAGTAGGATTGAGGGTCAAGTCAATTGGGAGGTGAGTTTGAATGGAGAAAAACTGGAGGAAGTGAAGTGTTTTAGATATCTGGGAGTGGATCTGGCAGTGGATGGAACCATGGAAGTGGAAGTGGATCAAAGGGTGGGGGAGGGGGCGAAAATTCTGGGAGCCTTGAAGAATGTGTGGAAGTCGAGAACATTATCTCGAAAAGCAAAAATGGGTATGTTTGAAGGAATAGTGGTTCCAACAATGTTGTATGGTTGCGAGGCGTGGGCTATGGATAGAGTTGTGCGCAGGAGGATGGATGTGCTGGAAATGAGATGTTTGAGGACAATGTGTGGTGTGAGGTGGTTTGATCGAGTAAGTAACGTAAGGGTAAGAGAGATGTGTGGAAATAAAAAGAGCGTGGTTGAGAGAGCAGAAGAGGGTGTTTTGAAATGGTTCGGGCACATGGAGAGAATGAGTGAGGAAAGATTGACCAAGAGAATATATGTGTCGGAGGTGGAGGGAACGAGGAGAAGAGGGAGACCAAATTGGAGGTGGAAAGATGGAGTGAAAAAGATTTTGTGTGATCGGGGCCTGAACATGCAGGAGGGTGATAGGAGGGCAAGGAATAGAGTGAATTGGAGCGATGTGGTATACCGGGGTTGACGTGCTGTCAGTGGATTGAATCAAGGCATGTGAAGCGTCTGGGGTAAACCATGGAAAGTTGTGTAGGTATGTATATTTGCGTGTGTGGACGTATGTATATACATGTGTATGGGGGTGGGTTGGGCCATTTCTTTCGTCTGTTTCCTTGCGCTACCTCGCAAACGCGGGAGACAGCGACAAAGCAAAAAAAAAAAAAAAAAATATATATATATATATATATATATATATATATATATATATATATATATATATATATATATATATATATATATATATATATATATATATATATATATATATATATATATATATATATATATATATATATATAAATGTGATAAAGTGCAAGAAAGTAAATTCTAGATTGATTTGGGTAAAACTGAAAGTCGGTGGAGAGAGATGGGAGATTATTGGCGCCTATACACCTGGGCATGAGAAGAAAGATCATGAAATGCAAGTGCTTTGGGAGCAGCTGAGTGAGTGTGTTAGCAATTTTGTTGCACGAGACTGGGTTATGGTGATATGTGATTTGAATGTAAAGTTGAGTAATGTGGCAGTTGAGGGAATAATTGGTATACATGGGGTGTTCAGTGTTGTGAATGGAAATGGTGAAGAGCTTGTAGATTTGTGTGCTGGAAAAGGACTGGTGATTGGGAATATCTGGTTTAAAAAGAGAAAAAATACATAAGTATACATGTGCAAGTAGGAGAGATGGCCAGAGAGTGTTATTGGATTACTTTTTAATTGATGGGCGCGTGAAAGAGAGACTTTTGGATGTTAATGTGCTGAGAGGGGCAAGTGGGGGGATGTCTGATCATTATCTCGTGGAGGCGAAGGTGAAGATTTGTAGAGGTTTTCAGAAAAGAAGAGAAAATGTTGTGGTGAAGAGATTAGCGAGATTAAGTGAGCTTGGGTAAGAGACTTGTGTGAGGAAGCACCAGGAGAGACTGAGTGCAAAATAGAAAAAAAGCGAGAGCAAAGGACGTAAGGGGAGTTGGGGGAGGAACGAGATGTATCTAGGGAAGCAGTGATAGCTTGCAAAAAAGATGCTTGTGGCATGAGAAGCATGAGAGGTGGGCAGATAAGAAAGGGTAGTGAGCGGTCGGATGAAGAAGTGAGATTATTAGTGAAAGAGTAGAGAGAAGCATTTGGAAGATTTTTGCAGGGAATAAATGCAGATGGCTAGAAGATGTATAAAAGAAAGAGGCAGAAAGTCAAGAGAAGGGTGCAAGAGGTGAAAAAGAGGGCAAATGAGAGTTGGGTGAGAGAGTATCACTAAATCTTAAGGAGAGTGAAAAGATTTTTTGAAAGAAGGTAAATAAGTGCGTAAGACAGAAGAATAAATGGAAACATCGGTGAAGGGAGCTAATGGGGAGGTGATAAGTAGTGGTGATGTGGAGATATGGGGTGAGTGTTTTGAATGTTTCCTGAATGTGTTTGATGATAGAGTGGCAAATATAGGGTGTTTTGGTCGAGGTGGTGTGCAAAGTGAGAGGGTCAGGGAGAATGATTTGGTAAACTGAGAAGAGGTGGTGAAAGCTTTGCGGAAGATGAAAGCCGGCAAAGCGGTGGGTTGGGATGGTCTTACACTGGAATTTACTTAAAAAATAGGGGTGACTGTGTTGTTGACTGATTGCTGAGGATATTCAATGTATGTATGGTTCATGGTGAAGTGCCTGAAGATTGGCGGAATGCATGCATAGTGCCATTGTACTAAGGCAAAAGGGATAAAGGTGAGCGTTCAAAGTACAGAGTTATAAGTTTGTTGAGTATTCCTGGTATATTATATGGGAGGGTATTGATTGAGAGGGTGAAGGCATGTACAGAGCATCAGATTGGGGAAGAGCAGTGTGGTTTCAGAAGTGGTAGAGGATGTGTTGATCAGGTGTTTGCTTTGAAGAATGTATGTGAGAAATACTTAGAAAAACAAATGGATTTGTATGTAGCATTTATGGATCTGGAGAAGGCATATGACAGAGTTGATAGATATGCTCTGTGGAAGGTATTAAGTTGCTAAAAGCAGAGAGAAGTTTTTATCGAGGATGTTAGGTGTGTGTACGAGTAGGAAGAGAGGAAAGTGATTGGCTGCCAGTGAATGTTGGTTTGCGGCAGGGGTGTGTGATGTCTCCATGGTTGTTTAATTTGTTTATGGATGGGGTTGTTAGGGAGGTAAATGCAGGAATTCTGGAGAGGGGGGCAAGTATGCAGTCTGTTGTGGATGAGAGGGCTTGGGTGGTGATCTGGATGTCTGATTCGGGTGAGAAACTGCAAAAGCTGGTGACTGAGTTTGGCAAAGTGTGCGAAAGAAGAAAGCTGAGAGTAAATGTGAATAAGAGCAAGGTTATTGGGTACAGTAGGGTCGAGGGACAAGTCAGTTGGGAGGTAAGTTTGAATGGAGAAAAACTAGAGGAAGTGAAGTGCTTTAGATATCTGGGAGTGGATCTGGCAGCGGATGGAACCATGGAAGCGGAAGTGAGACACAGGGTGGGGAGGTGGTGGTGGTGGTGGGGGAGGGGGCGAAGGTTCTGGGACCGTTGAAGAATGTATGGAAGGAGAGAACATTATCTCGGAAAGCAAAAATTGATATGTTTGAAGTAGTGGTTCCAACAATGTTATATGGTTGCGGTGCGTGGGCTTTGCGGAGGGTGGATGTGTTGGAAATGAGATGTTTGAGGACAATATGTGATGCGAGGTGGTTTGATCGAGTATGTAATGAAAGGGTGAGTGAGATGTGTGGTAATAAAAAGAGTGTGGTTGAGAGAGCAGAAAAGGGTGTATTGAAATGGTTTGGGCACATGGAGAGAATGAGTGAGGAAAGATTGACCAAGAGGATATATGTGTCGGAGGTGGAGGGAACGAGGAGAAGAGGGAGACCAAATTGGAGGTGGAAAGATGGAGTGAAAAAGATTTTGTGTGATCGGGGCCTGAACATGCAGGAGGGTGATAGGAGGGCAAGGAATAGAGTGAATTGGAGCGATGTGGTATACCGGGGTTGACGTGCTGTCAGTGGATTGAATCAAGGCATGTGAAGCGTCTGGGGTAAACCATGGAAAGCTGTGTAGGTATGTATATTTGCGTGTGTGGACGTATGTATATACATGTGTATGGGGGGTGGGTTGGGCCATTTCTTTCGTCTGTTTCCTTGCGCTACCTCGCAAACGCGGGAGACAGCGACAAAGTAAAAAAAAAAAAAAAATATATATATATATATATATATATATATATATATATATATATATATATATATATATATATATATATATATAAATGTGATAAAGTGCAAGAAAGTAAATTCTAGATTGATTTGGGTAAAACTGAAAGTCGGTGGAGAGAGATGGGAGATTATTGGCGCCTATACACCTGGGCATGAGAAGAAAGATCATGAAATGCAAGTGCTTTGGGAGCAGCTGAGTGAGTGTGTTAGCAATTTTGTTGCACGAGACTGGGTTATGGTGATATGTGATTTGAATGTAAAGTTGAGTAATGTGGCAGTTGAGGGAATAATTGGCGTGCATGGGGTGTTCAGTGTTGTGAATGGAAATGGTGAAGAGCTTGTAGATTTGTGTGCTGGAAAAGGACTGGTGATTGGGAATATCTGGTTTAAAAAGAGAAAAAATACATAAGTATACATGTGCAAGTAGGAGAGATGGCCAGAGAGCGTTATTGGATTACTTTTTAATTGATGGGCGCGTGAAAGAGACTTTTGGATGTTAATGTGCTGAGAGGGGCAAGTGGGGGGATGTCTGATCATTATCTCGTGGAGGCGAAGGTGAAGATTTGTAGAGGTTTTCAGAAAAGAAGAGAAAATGTTGTGGTGAAGAGATTAGCGAGATTAAGTGAGCTTGGGTAAGAGACTTGTGTGAGGAAGCACCAGGAGAGACTGAGTGCAAAATAGAAAAAAGGCGAGAGCAAAGGACGTAAGGGGAGTTGGGGGAGGAACGAGATGTATCTAGGGAAGCAGTGATAGCTTGCACAAAAGATGCTTGTGGCATGAGAAGCATGAAAGGTGGGCAGATAAGAAAGGGTAGTGAGCGGTCGGATGAAGAAGTGAAATTATTAGTGAAAGAGTAGAGAGAAGCATTTGGAAGATTTTTGCAGGGAATAAATGCAGATGGCTAGAAGATGTATAAAAGAAAGAGGCAGAAAGTCAAGAGAAGGGTGCAAGAGGTGAAAAAGAGGGCAAATGAGAGTTGGGTGAGAGAGTATCACTAAATCTTAAGGAGAGTGAAAAGATTTTTTGAAAGAAGGTAAATAAGTGCGTAAGACAAAAGAATAAATGGAAACATCGGTGAAGGGAGCTAATGGGGAGGTAATAAGTAGTGGTGATGTGAAGATATGGGGTGAGTGTTTTGAATGTTTCCTGAATGTGTTTGATGATAGAGTGGCAAATATAGGGTGTCTTGGTCGAGGTGGTGTGCAAAGTGAGAGGGTCAGGGAGAATGATTTGGTAAACTGAGAAGAGGTGGTGAAAGCTTTGCGGAAGATGAAAGCCGGCAAAGCGGTGGGTTGGGATGGTCTTACACTGGAATTTACTTAAAAAAAGGGGGTGACTGTGTTGTTGACTGATTGCTGAGGATATTCAATGTATGTATGGTTCATGGTGAAGTGCCTGAAGATTGGCGGAATGCATGCATAGTGCCATTGTACTAAGGCAAAAGGGATAAAGGTGAGTGTTCAAAGTACAGAGTTATAAGTTTGTTGAGTATTCCTGGTATATTATATGGGAGGGTATTGATTGAGAGGGTGAAGGCATGTACAGAGCATCAGATTGGGGAAGAGCAGTGTGGTTTCAGAAGTGGTAGAGGATGTGTTGATCAGGTGTTTGCTTTGAAGAATGTATGTGAGAAATACTTAGAAAAACAAATGGATTTGTATGTAGCATTTATGGATCTGGAGAAGGCATATGACAGAGTTGATAGATATGCTCTGTGGAAGGTATTAAGTTGCTAAAAGCAGAGAGAAGTTTTTATCGAGGATGTTAGGTGTGTGTACGAGTAGGAAGAGAGGAAAGTGATTGGCTGCCAGTGAATGTTGGTTTGCGGCAGGGATGCGTGATGTCTCTATGGTTGTTTAATTTGTTTATGGATGGGGTTGTTAGGAAGGTGAATGCAGGAATTCTGGAGAGGGGGGCAAGTATGCAGTCTGTTGTGGATAAGAGGGCTTGGGTGGTGATCTGGATGTCTGATTCGGGTGAGAAACTGCAAAAGCTGGTGACTGAGTTTGGCAAAGAGTGCGAAAGAAGAAAGCTGAGAGTAAATGTGAATAAGAGCAAGGTTATTGGGTACAGTAGGGTCGAGGGACAAGTCAATTGGGAGGTAAGTTTGAATGGAGAAAAACTAGAGGAAGTGAAGTGCTTTAGATATCTGGGAGTGGATCTGGCAGCGGATGGAACCATGGAAGCGGAAGTGAGACACAGGGTGGGGAGGTGGTGGTGGTGGTGGGGGAGGGGGCGAAGGTTCTGGGACCGTTGAAGAATGTATGGAAGGAGAGAACATTATCTCGGAAAGCAAAAATGGATATGTTTGAAGTAGTGGTTCCAACAATGTTATATGGTTGCGGTGCGTGGGCTTTGCGGAGGGTGGATGTGTTGGAAATGAGATGTTTGAGGACAATATGTGATGCGAGGTGGTTTGATCGAGTATGTAATGAAAGGGTGAGTGAGATGTGTGGTAATAAAAAGAGTGTGGTTGAGAGAGCAGAAAAGGGTGTATTGAAATGGTTTGGTCACATGGGAAGAATGAGTGAGGAATGAGTATGTATATACATGTGTATGTGGGTGGGTTGGGCCATTCTTTCATCTGTTCCCTTGCGCTACCTCGCTAACGCGGGAGACAGCGACAGAGTATAATAAAAAGATAAATAACCTCCCTGTTGTAGAGTTAGGTTCTGTAAGACGCTATCTGCTGGTTGTGTGAGCCTATGGGAGGTGAACAGTGGAGACCCCGTTGTTCACTAACGTGAGTGGAAGGGTATTCGAGTACATAGTATTCGAATAGTCATTTCCCTATGAGGGGAGATCATAGCCTAGCGGTAGCGCTCCCGCCTGTTACGCAGGGGTCCCGGGTATGTGTGTGTGTGTGTGTGTGTGTGTATGTGTGCGTGTGTGTGTGTGTGTGTGTGTGTGTGTGTGTGTCTGTGTGTTGAGACAGTCAGAGTTTCTGGTCAGGCTGACTGATAATCTATTTACGACACTGATAATTCCGCAGAATCCGGGCGGTGACGGAGGCCGGACTGTACCAGCACTGGATGAAGGCGGCCATACCGAACTCTACCTCTTGTGTTCGTCCCCCGACCAAGATCACTGTCATGTCTTCATTATCCATCACTAACCTCTGGGTAATGTTCATAACACATCTTCATCACCCGTCACTAAACTCTGGGTAATGATCATAACTCATGTCTTCACTATCCGTCACTAAACTCTGGGTAATGATCATAACTCATGTCTTCACTATCCGTCACTAAACTCTGGGTAATGTTCATAACTCATGTCTTCACTATCCGTCACTATCTTCATGGTTTATTGATATAAATCCGAGATATTAATCTATTGTTCACAAGATGACGTGGACGTTTATCTTATCACAATTTATCATTAACTAACAAGTGACTCTGGTCGGGTTCAGGCATCCAACAGTAACTAAATACGTGTATATAACAACTCGAGATATGACTTTAACTTATGATTCTTCTATCAAAAGTTGGATATCACTTTCTTCCCCTCTTAACTCCGTATCATTTCAGGGTATGTTTGTGGTCCTCGTTGGAGGCTATGTAATTGGCCTGCTTGCTTTGGGCCTTGAGGTCTTCACTACTCAGGTACTGATACCTTGAAAATCAAGAGAATACTCGACATCCTCCTTCTTACTCTGAGTATTGTCACTGTAGATATGATCCTGCCGACAACGCTACTGCAACACAACTGACATTGTATCATCAAATTATAATGATACATTTGTTTTGCAATATTCGTCATAACTTTCTTATTTATCCTGTTTGATTTCTGATGGAATGATGCACTCCAGGAACTACATATGTTATTTACCTGTCACTTGTAAAATATAGATTGTATTTTCAAATTCTTGTCACTGGTTGCCTTCATTATAATTCCCTTCAGGTATCTAGTCATATATGTTAAACAGTGGTTGTTTGTATATCTTGGATATCTCTTTATAAAGATACTGTTGAGATTTTAAAGAAGCAGTTCCACTAATCACATAGAAGTGAATATCATATAAATTCACATATCTATTTACTTACTCATTTTCAACCCAGAGCGAAAAAAACTATTTTACTTCAATTCGTACTATACGTACTATACATATCATGGCTAATAAATAATATAGGTTTAAAGGTGGGATTTAGGTATTCAAACGTAATAGTAACCATGTTATTTAATGAGATACTCTTAACACAGGTATCAACAATAATGTGCAAATCCTAAATAAGAATGTCGCTCAAACTCATAGCAGAGGTAAGATGCGTCATGTTCATAGGAGATATCTTAGCCCACTTCTTTATTTTCAGCAATCAGAGAATAGCAATTAGATCATGGAGGCATACGAATATAGAGTTATGTAAAGTGGTTTGTTGAAAAGGGAATAGGCGACGAATGCCTTTGGTAGGATGGCTTGTCTCAATGCAGCTAAGGTGAATAAATTCTGAAGTCATTGTCCCAGTTAATCGAGTGTGCATTGCTCATTCGATTTGTGTCAATATAAAAAAATATTCAATTCCAAATATTATGATTAAAGAATTTCCGAAAATCAATTCTACCTTCCATA
Source organism: Panulirus ornatus (assembly GCF_036320965.1). Lineage (NCBI taxonomy): Eukaryota > Metazoa > Arthropoda > Malacostraca > Decapoda > Palinuridae > Panulirus > Panulirus ornatus. The sequence goes on from NC_092269.1 coordinate 23,747,235, forward strand.
GATCATAATCAATAACAATGATCTACCACATCATTAGCAAAAGACAAAATCACTGGACTCATTTCTTAAAAAATAATGATCTTTAGTTCTTATAAAGCAAATTCAAATAGGATCTATGCAAAAGATGTAGAATTGATAAGAAAACAATATGCATATACCCCTTATAAATACCACGTACATATATATATATATATATATATATATATATATATATATATATATATATATATATATATATATATATATATATATATATATAATTATCCCTGGGGATAGGGGATTAAGAATACTTTCCACGTATTCCCTGCGTGTCGTAGAATGCGACTAAAAGGGGAGGGAGCGGGGGGCTGGAAATCCTCCCCTCTCGTTTTTTTTTTTTTTTTTTTTTATTTTCCAAAAGAAGGAACAGAGGGGGCCATATTCCAAAAAAGGCCCAGTCCTCTGTTCTTAACGCTACCTCGCTAACGCGGGAAATGGTGAATAGTTTAAAAGAAAAAAAAGAAAGAATATATATATGCATATATATATATATATATATATATATATATATATATATATATATATATATATATATATATATATATATATATTCTTATTTTTTTTCTTTCGTACTATTCGCCGTTTCCCGCATTAGCAAGGTAGCGTTAAGAACAGAGGACTGGGCCTTTGAGGGAATATCCTCATCTGTCAACCTTTGCTGTTCCTTCTTTTGGAGAATTAAAAAAGAAAAAAAAACTAGAGAGGAGGATTTCCAATTCTCCGCTCCCCTCCATTTTAGTCGCCTTCTACGACACGCAGGGAATACGTAGGAAGTATTCTTTCTCCCCTATCCCCAGGGATAATATATATTATATTTATTCATTTTTTTTGCTTTGTCGCTGTCTCCCGCGTTAGCGAGGTTGCACAAGGAAACAGAAGAAAGAATGGCCCAACCCACCACTTACACATGTATATACATACACGTCCATACACGCAAATATACCTACCTATACATATGAACGTATACATATATATACACACACAGACATATACATATATACACATGTACATAATTTATAGTTTGCCTTTATTCATTCTCATCGCCACCCGCCAAACATGAAATAAAAAACCCCTCCCCCCTCATGTGTGCGAGGTAGCGCTAGGAAAAGACAACAAAAGCCCCATTCGTTCACACTCAGTCTCTAGCTGTCATATAATAATGCACCGAAACCACAGCTCCCTTTCCAAATCCAGGCCCCACGCAACTTTGCATTGCTTATCCTAAACGCTTCACATACCCGGGTTCAATCCATTGACAGCATGTCGACCCCGGTATACCAGGTCATTCCAATTCACTTCATTCCTTGCACGCCGTTCACCCTCCTGCATGTTCAAGCCCCGATCACTCAAAATCTTTTCACTCCATCTTTCCACCTCCAATTTGGCCTCCCACTTCTCCTCGTTCCCTCCACCTGTGACACATATATCCTCTTGGTCAATCTTTCCTCACTCATTCTCTCCATGTGACCAAACCATTTCAAAACACCCTCTTCTGCTTTCTCAAGCACACTCTTTTTATTACAACACATCTCTCTTACCCTATTATTACTTACTCGATCAAACCACCTCACACCACATATAGTCATCAAACATCTCATTTCAAGCACATCCACCCTTCTCCGCACAACTTTATCCATAGCCCACGCCTCGCAACCATACAACATTGTTGGAACCACTATTCCTTCAAACATACCCATTTTTGCTTTCCGAGATAATGTTCACGACTTCCAAACATTCTTCAAGGCTCCCAGAATTTCTGCCCCCTCCCCAACCCTATGATTCACTTCTGCTTCCATGGTTCCATCCGCTGCCAGATCCACTCCCAGATATCTAAAACACTTTACTTCCCCCAGTTTTTCTACATTCAAACTTACCTCCCAATTGACCTAACCCTCATCCCTACTGTACCTAATAATATTGCTCTTTTTCACATTTACTTTCAACTTTCTTCTTTCACACACTTTACCAAACTCAGTCACCAGCTTCTGCAGTTTCTCATATGAATCAGCCAAAAGCGCTGCATCATCAGCGAGCAACAACTGACTCACTTCCCAAGATCTCTCATCCACAACAGACTGCATACTTGCCCCTCTTTCCAAAACTCTTGCATTCACCTCACTAACAACCCCATCCATAAACAAATTAAACAGCCATGGAGACATCACACACCCCTGCCGCAAACCTACATTCACTGAGAACCAATCACTTTCCTCTCTTCCTACAAGTACACATGCCTTACATCCTCGATAAAAACTTTTCACTGCTTCTAACAACTTGCCCCCCAAACCATATATTCGTAATACCTTCCATAGAGCATCTCTATCAACTCTATCATATGCCTTCTCCAGATCCATAAATGCTACATACAAATCCATTTGCTTTTCTAAGTATTTCCCGCATACATTCCTCAAAGCAAACACCTGATTCACACATCCTCTACCACTTCTGAAACAACACTGCTCTTCCCCAATCTGATGCTCTGTACATGCCTTCACCCTCTCAATCAATACCCTCCCATATGATTTCCCAGTAATACTCAACAAACATATATCTTTGTAATTTGAGCACTCACCTTTGTCCCCTTTGCCTTTGTACAATGACACTATGCAAGCATTAAATAACCTTACCAACCAGTCAACAATACAGTACCCCCTTTTTTAATAAGTTCCACTGCAATACCATCCAAACCCGCTGCCTTGCCGGCTTTCATCTTCCGCAAAGATTTTACTACCTCTTCTCTGTTTACCAAATCATTTTTGCTAACCCTTTCACTTTGCACACCACCCCGACCAAAACACACTATATCTGCCACTCTATCATCAAACACATTCAACAAACCTTCAAAATACTCACTCCATCTCCTTCTCATATCACCACTACTTGTTATCACCTCCCCACTAGCCCCTTCACGGAAGCTCCCATTTGTTCCCTTGTCTAACGCACTTTATTTATCTCCTTCCAAAACATCTTTTTATTCTCCCTAAAATATAATGATACTCTCTCACCCCAACTCCCATTTGCCCTCTTTTTCATTTCATGCACCTTTCTCTTGACCTCCTTCCTCTTTCTTTTATACATCTCCCACTCATTTGCATTATTTCCCTGCAAAAAACGTCCAAATGCTCCTCTCTTCTCTTTCACGAATAATCTTACTTCTTCATCCCCACCACTCACTACCCTTTCTAATCAGCCCACCTCCCACGCTTCTCATGCCACAAGCATCATTTGCGCAAGCCATCACTGCTTCCCTAAATGCATCCTATTCTTCCCCAACTCCCTTCACCTCCTTTGTTCTCACATTTTTTTCCATTTTGTACTCATTCTCTCCTGGTACTTCCTTACACAAGTCTCCTTCCCAAGCTCAATTGCTCTCACCACTCACTTCACCCCAACATTCTCCCTTCTTTTCTGAAAACCTCTACAAATCTTCACCTTCGCCTCCACAAGATAATGATCAGACATCCCTCCAGTTGTACCTCTGAGCACATTACATCCAAAAGTCTCTCTTTCGTGCGCCTATCAATTAACACGTAATCCAATAACGTTCTCTAACAATCTCTCCTACTTACATACGTATACTTATACTCTTACACGTATACGTATACGTATACGTATACTCTTTTTAAACCAGGTATCAACAATCACCAGTCCTTTTTCAGCAAAAAAATCTACAAGCTCTTCACCATTTCCATTTACAACACTGAACATCCCATGTATACCAATTATTTCCTCAACTCCCATATTACTCACCTTTGCATTCAAATTACCCATCAGTATAACGCGGTCTCGTGCATCAAAACCGCTAACACACTCATTCAGCTGCTCCCAAAACACTTGCATCTCATGATCTTTCTTCTCATGCCCAGGTGCATATGCACCAATAATCACCCATCTCTCTCCGTCAACTTTCAGTTTTACCCATATCAATCCAGAGTTTACTTTCTTACCTTTTATCACATACTCGCACCACTCCTGTTTCAGTAGTAGTGCTACTCCTTCCCTTGCTCTTGTCCTCTCACTATCCCCTGACTTTACTCCCAAGACATTTCAAAACCACTCTTCCCCTTTACCCTTCAGCTTCGTTTCACTCAGATCCAAAACATCCAGGTTCCTTTCCTCAAACATACTACCTATCTCTCCTTTCTTCTCATCTTTGTTACATCCACATACATTTAGACACCCCAATCTTACTTTTTGAGGAGGATGAGCACTCCCCAAGTGACTCCTTCTCTCTCCCGTTTTAGAAAGTTTAATTACAAGAAGGGGAGGGTTTCCATCATACCGCTCCCGTCCCCTTTAGTCGCCTTTTACGACACGTGGGGAATGCGTGGGAAGTAGTCTTTATATATATATATATATATATATATATATATATATATATATATATATATATATATATATATATATATATATATATATATATATATATCAGCCAAATATACTCCCAGATATCTAATTCACTTCACTTCCTCCAATTTTTCTTTATAAAAACCTACCTCCTAATTTACTTGTCCCTCAAACCTACTGTACCTTGCTCTTATTCACATCTAGTTTACCAACCTAGTTTACCAACTTTACTAAACTTAGTCACCAGCTTCTGCAGTTTCTCTCCCGAATCAGCCACCAGCGCTGTATCATCGGCGAACAACAAATGACTCACTTTTCGAGCTCTCTCATCCACAACAGACTGTATACTTGCCCCTCTTTCCAAAACTCTTGCATTCACTCCCTAACAACCCCATCCATAAACAAATTAAACGACCATGGAGACATCACGCACCTGTGATGCAAACCAACATTCCCTGAGAACCAATCACTTTCCTCTCATCCTACACGTACATATGCCTTCCATCCTCGATAAAAAATTTTCACTGCTTCTAACAACTTGCCTCCCACACCATATATTCTTAATACCTTCCACAGAGCATCTCTATCAACCCTAACATATGCCTTCTCCAGACCCATAAATGCTATATACAAATCCATTTGCTTTTCTAAGCATTTCTCACATGCATTTTTCAAAGGAAACACCTGATCCACATATCCTCTACCACTTCCGAAAACACACTGCTCTTCCCCAATTTGATGCTCTGCACATGCCTTCACCCTTTCAATCAATACTCTACCATATAATTTCCGAGGAACACTCAACCAACTTATATCTCTGTAATTTGAGCTCTCACTTCTATCTCCTTTGCCTTTGTACAATAGCACTCTGCAGACATTTCGCCAATCCTAAGGCACCTCACCATGAGTCATACATACATTGAATAACATTACCAACCAGTCAACAATACAGTCACCCCCTTTTTTGATAATTTCCATTTCAGTACCCTCCAAACCCGCTGCCTTGGCAGCTTTCATCTTCCGCAAAGCTTTTACTACCTCTTCTCTCTTTACCAAATCATCCTCCCTAACCCTCTCATTTTGCACACCACCTCGACCAAAACACCCTATATCTGCCACTCTTTCAAACACATTCAACAAACCTTCAAAATACTCACTCTATCTCCTTCTCACATCATCACTATTTGTTATCACCTCCCCATTAGCCCCCTTCACTGAAGTTCCCATTTGTTCCCTAGTCTTACGCACTTTATTTACCTCCTTCCAAAACTTCTTATCATTCTCTCATCAAAACTCTCATTTGCCGTCTTTTTCACCTCTTGCACCTTTCTCTTGACGTCCTCCCTCTTTCTTTTATACATCTTCCACACATTTGCATTATTTTTCTGCAAAAATCGTCCAAATGCCTCTATCTTCTCTTTCACTAATAATCTTACCTCTTCATCCCACCACTTACTACCCTTTCTAATCTGCCCACCTCCCAAGCTTCTCATGCCACAAGCACCTTTTATGCAAGCCATTACTGCTTCCCTAAATACATCCCATTCCTTCCCCACTCCCCTTATCTCTTTGTTCTCACCATTTTCCATTCTGTACTCAGTCTCACCTGGTACTTCCTTTCACAAGTCTCCTTCCCAAGCTCACTTACTCTCACCACTCTCTTCACCCCAACATTCTCTCTTCTTTTCTGAAAACCTCTACAAATGTTCACCTTCGCCTCCACAAGATAATGATCAGATATCCCTCTAGTTGCACCTCTCAGCACATTAACATCCAAAAGTCTTTCTTTCGCGCGCCTATCAATTAACACGTAATCCAATAACGATCTCTGGCCATCTCTCCTCCTTACAAATGTATACTTATGTATAGCTTTTTTTTAAACCAGGTATTCCCAATCACCAGCCCTTTTTCAGCACATAAATCTACAAACTCTTCACCATTTCCATTTATAACAATGAACTCACAATGTACACCAATAAATCCCTGAACTTTCACATTACTCATTACTCATGTGTGGAAGTCGAGAACATTAATGGCTATGTGTGAGGGAATAGTGGTTCCAACAATGTTGTATAGTTGCGAGGCGTGGGCTATGGATAGATGTGTGCGCAGGAGGATGTATGTGTTGGAAATGATATGTTTCAGGACAATATGTGGTGTGAGGTGGTTTGATCGAGTAAGTAATAATACGGTAAGAGAGATGTGTGGTGATAAAAAATGGTTTGGTCACATGGGGAGAATGAATGAGGAAAGATTGACAAAGAGGATATATGTGTCAGAGGTGGAGGGAACGAGGAGAAGTGGGAGACCAAATTGGAGGTGGAAAGATTGAGTGAAAAAGATTTTGAGTGATCGGGGCCTGAACATGCAGGAAGGTGAAAGGCGTGCAAGGAATAGAGTGAATTGGAACAATGTGGTATACCGTGGACGACGTGCTGCCAATGGATTGAACCAGGGCATGTGAAGCGTCTGGGGTAAACCATGGGAAGTTCTCTGGTGTGAGGTGGTTTGATCGAGTGAGTAATGAACGGGTAAGAGAGATGTGTGGTAATAAGAAGTGTGGTTGAGAGAGTAGAAGGGGGTCTTTCAAATGGTTCACATCGAGAGAATGAGTGAGGAAAGATTGAGAAAGAGTAGATATGTGTCAGAAGTGGAGCGAACAAGGAGAAGTGGGAGACCAAATTGGAGGCGGAAAGATGGAATAAAAAAGATTTTTAGTGATCGGGGCCTGAACATGCATCATTTCATGTATGGCGGAGTGGAGACGGAAATGAATAAGGGCAGACAGTAAGAAATATGTACATGTGTATATATGTATATGTTTGTGTGTGTATATATATGTATATGTTGAAATGTATAGGTATGTAAATTTGTGTGTGTGGACGTGTTTGTATATACATGTGTATGTGGGTGGGTTGGGCCATTCTTTCGTCTGTTTCCTTGCGCTACCTTGCTAACGCGGGTGACAGCGACAAAGCAAATATATATATATATATATATATATATATATATATATATATATATATATATATATATATATATATATATATATGATTTTATCCCTGGGGATAGGGGATTAAGAACACTTTCCACGTATTCCCTGCGTGTCGTAGAAGGCGACTAAAAGGGGAAGGAGCGGGGGGCTGGAAATCCTCCCCTCTCGGTTTTTTTTTTTTTTTTTTTTTTTTTCCAAAAGAAGGAACAGAGAATTGGGCCAGGTGAGGGTATTCCCTCAAAGGCCCAGTCCTCTGTTCTTAACGCTACCTCGCTAATACGGGAAATGGCAAATAGTTTGAAAGAAAGAAAGAATATATGATTTATTTATATCTATCTATTATACTCTCTCGCTGTCTCCAGCGTTAGCGAGGTAGCGCAAGGTAACAGACGAAAGAATGGCCCAAACCACCCACATACACATGTATATCTATACACGTCCACACACGCATATATACATACCTATACATTTCAACCTATACATATATATACACACATAAACATATACATATATACACATGTACATATTTCATACTGTCTGCCCTTATTCATATCCGTCTCCACTCCGCTATACATGAAATGATGCATGTTCAGGCCCCGATCAACCAATATATATATATATATATTCCTATGAGTCCACGGGGAAAATGAAACACGAAAAGCTCCCAAATGCACTTTCGTGTAATAATCACATCATCAGGGGAGACACAAGAGAGGAATATAACAGTCAGTTGATATACATCGAAGAGACGAAGCTAGGACGCCATTTGGTAAACATGTTTACCAAATGGCGTCCTAGCTTCGTCTCTTCGTTGTATATCAATTGACTGTTATATTCCTCTCTTGTGTCTCCCCTGATGATGTGATTATTACACGAAAGTGCACTTTGGAACTTTTCGTGTTTCATTTTCCCCGTGGACTCATAGGAGTATCTTGATCACGCGCAAAATTATGAGCCTTTCCAATATATATATATGTATATATATATATATATATATATATATATATATATATATATATATATATATATATATATATATATATATATATATATATATACATATATATATATATATATATATATATATATATATATATATATATATATATATATATATATATATATATATATACATATTTTTTTTTTCTTTTTGCTTTGTCGCTGTCTCCCGCGTTTGCGAGGTAGCGCAAGGAAACAGACGAAACAGATGGCCCAACCCACCCCCATACACATGTATATACATACGTCCACACACGCAAATATACGTACCTACACAGCTTTCCATGGTTTACCCCAGACGTTTCACATGCCCTGATTCAATCCACTGACAGCACGTCAACCCCGGTATACCACATCGATCCAATTCACTCTATTTCTTGCCCTCCTTTCACCCTCCTGCATGTTCAGGCCCCGATCACACAAAATCTTTTTCACTTCATCTTTCCACCTCCAATTTGGTCTCCCACTTCTCCTCGTTCCCTCCACCTCCAACACATATATCCTCTTGGTCAATCTTTCCTCACTCATTCTCTCCATGTGCCCAAGCCGTTTCAAAACACATTCTTCTGCTCTCTCAACCACGCTCTTTTTATTTCCACACATCTCTCTTACCCTTACGTTACTTACTCGATCAAACCACCTCACACCACATATTGTCCTCAAACATCTCATTTCCAGCACATCCATCCTCCTGCGCACAACTCTATCCATAGCCCACGCCTCGCAACCATACAACATTGTTGGAACCACTATTCCTTCAAACATACCCATTTTTGCTTTCCGAGATAAAGTTCTCGACTTCCACACATTCTTCAAGGCTCCCAGGATTTTCGCCCCCTCCCCCACCCTATGATCCACTTCCGCTTCCATGGTTCCATCCGCTGCCAGATCCACTCCCATATATCTAAAACACTTTACTTCCTCCAGTTTTTCTCCAATCAAACTTACCTCCCAATTGACTTGACCCTCAACCCAATTGTACCTAATTACCTTGCTCTTATTCACATTTACTCTTAACTTTCTTCTTTCACACACTTTACCAAACTTACTCACCAGCTTCTGCAGTTTCTCACATGAATCAGCCACCAGCGCTGTATCATCAGCGAACAACTGACTCACTTCCCAAGCTCTCTCATCCCCAACAGACTTCATACTTGCCCCTCTTTCCAAAACTCTTGCATTCACCTCCCTAACAACCCCATCCATAAACAAATTAAACAACCATGGAGACATCACACACCCCTGCCGCAAACCTACATTCACTGAGAACCAATCACTTTCCTCTCTTCCTACACGTACACATGCCTTACATCCTCGATAAAAACTTTTCACTGCTTCTAACAACTTGCCTCCCACACCATATATTCTTAATACCTTCCACAGTATATCTATCAACTCTATCATATGCCTTCTGCAGATCCATAAATGCTACATACAAATCCATTTGCTTTTCTAAGTATTTCTCACATACCTTCTTCAAAGCAAACACCTGATCCACACATCCTCTACCTCTTTTGAAACCACACTGCTCTTCCCCAATCTGATGCTCTGTACATGCCTTCACCCTCTCAATCAATACCCTCCCATATAAATTACCGGGAATATTCAACAAACTTATACCTCTGTAATTTGAGCACTCACTCTTATCCCCTTTGCCTTTGTACAATGGCACTATGCACGCATTCCGCCAATCCTCAGGCACCTCACCATGAGTCATACATAAATTAAATAACCTCACCAACCAGCCAATAATACAGTCACCACCTTTTTTAATTAATTCCACTGCAATACATCCAAACCTGCTACCTTGCCGGCTTTCATATATTTATTTTTTTTTTTATTATACTTTGTCGCTGTCTCCCGCGTTTGCGAGGTAGCGCAAGGAAACAGACGAAAGAAATGGCCCAACCGCCCCCCCCATACACATGTATATATATATACGTCCACACACGCAAATATACATACCTACACAGCTTTCCATGGTTTACCCCAGACGCTTCACATGCCTTGATTCAATCCACTGACAGCACGTCAACCCCGGTATACCACATCGCTCCAATTCACTCTATTCCTTGCCCTCCTTTCACCCTCCTGCATGTTCAGGCCCCGATCACACAAAATCTTTTTCACTCCATCTTTCCACCTCCAATTTGGTCTCCCTCTTCTCCTCGTTCCCTCCACCTCCGACACATATATCCTCTTGGTCAATCTTTCCTCACTCATCCTCTCCATGTGCCCAAACCACTTCAAAACACCCTCTTCTGCTCTCTCAACCACGCTCTTTTTATTTCCACACATCTCTCTTACCCTTACGTTACTCACTCGATCAAACCACCTCACACCACACATTGTCCTCAAACATCTCATTTCCAGCACATCCATCCTCCTGCGCACAACTCTATCCATAGCCCACGCCTCGCAACCATACAACATTGTTGGAACCACTATTCCTTCAAACATACCCATTTTTGCTTTCCGAGATAATGTTCTCGACTTCCACACATTCTTCAAGGCACCCAGAATTTTCGCCCCCTCCCCCACCCTATGATCCACTTCCGCTTCCATGGTTCCATCCGCTGCCAGATCCACTCCCAGATATCTAAAACACTTCACTTCCTCCAGTTTTTCTCCATTCAAACTCACCTCCCAATTGACTTGACCCTCAACCCTACTGTACCTAATAACCTTGCTCTTATTCACATTTACTATTAACTTTCTTCTTCCACACACTTTACCAAACTCAGCCACCAGCTTCTGCAGTTTCTCACATGAATCAGCCACCAGCGCTGTATCATCAGCGAACAACAACTGACTCACTTCCCAAGCTCTCTCATCCCCAACAGACTTCATACTTGCCCCTCTTTCCAAAACTCTTGCATTTACCTCCCTAACAACCCCATCCATAAACAAATTAAACAACCATGGAGACATCACACACCCCTGCCGCAAACCTACATTCACTGAGAACCAATCACTTTCCTCTCTTCCTACACGTACACATGCCTTACATCGTCGATAAAAACTTTTCACTGCTTCTAACAACTTTCCTCCCACACCATATATTCTTAATACCTTCCACAGAGCATCTCTATCAACTCTATCATATGCCTTCTCCAGATCCATAAATGCTACATACAAATCCATTTGCTTTTCTAAGTATTTCTCACATACATTCTTCAAAGCAAACACCTGATCCACACATCCTCTACCACTTCTGAAACCACACTGCTCTTCCCCAATCTGATGCTCTGTACATGCCTTCACCCTCTCAATCAATACCCTCCCATATAATTTACCAGGAATACTCAACAAACTTATACCTCTGTAATTTGAGCACTCACTCTTATCCCCTTTGCCTTTGTACAATGGCACTATGCACGCATTCCGCCAATCCTCAGGCACCTCACCATGAGTCATACATACATTAAATAACCTTACCAACCAGTCAACAATACAGTCACCCCCTTTTTTAATAAATTCCACTGCAATACCATCCAAACCTGCTGCCTTGCCGGCTTTCATCTTCCGCAAAGCTTTCACTACCTCTTCTCTGTTTACCAAATCATTTTCCTTAACCCTCTCACTTTGCACACCACCTCGACCAAAACACCCTATATCTGCCACTCTATCATCAAACACATTCAACAAACCTTCAAAATACTCACTCCATCTCCTTCTCACATCACCACTACTTGTTATCACCTCCCCATTTGCGCCCTTCACTGAAGTTCCCATTTGCTCCCTTGTCTTACGCACTTTATTTACCTCCTTCCAGAACATCTTTTTATTCTCCCTAAAATTTAAAGATACTCTCTCACCCCAACTCTCATTTGCCCTTTTTTTCACCTCTTGCACCTTTCTCTTGACCTCCTGTCTCTTTCTTTTATACATCTCCCACTCAATTGCATTTTTTCCCTGCAAAAATCGTCCAAATGCCTCTCCCTTCTCTTTCACTAATACTCTTACTTCTTCATCCCACCACTCGCTACCCTTTCTAATCAACCCACCTCCCACTCTTCTCATGCCACAAGCATCTTTTGCGCAATCCATCACTGATTCCCTAAATACATCCCATTCCTCCCCCACTCCCCTTACTTC
>NC_092269.1:23764712-23784842 GCF_036320965.1 Panulirus ornatus
GATAAGAAGTTTTGGAAGGAGGTAAATAAAGTGCGTAAGACTAGGGAACAAATGGGAACTTCAGTGAGGGGGCTAATGGGGAGGTGATAACAAATAGTGGTGATGTGAGAAGGAGATAGAGTGAGTATTTTGAAGGTTTGTTGAATGTGTTTGAAAGAGTGGCAGATATAGGGTGTTTTGGTCGAGGTGGTGTGCAAAATGAGAGGGTTAGGGAGGATGATTTGGTAAAGAGAAAAGAGGTAGTAAAAGCTTTGCGGAAGATGAAAGCTGCCAAGGCAGCGGGTTTGGAGGGTACTGAAGTGGAAATTATCAAAAACGGGGGTGACTTTATTGTTGACTGGTTGGTAATGTTATTCAATGTATGTATGACTCATGGTGAGGTGCCTTAGGATTGGCGAAATGTCTGCAGAGTGCTATTGTACAAAGGCAAAGGAGATAGAAGTGAGAGCTCAAATTACAGAGATATAAGTTGGTTGAGTGTTCCTCGGAAATTATATGGTAGAGTATTGATTGAAAGGGTGAAGGCATGTGCAGAGCATCAAATTGGGGAAGAGCAGTGTTTTTTCGGAAGTGGTAGAGGGTATGTGGATCAGGTGTTTCCTTTGAAAAATGCATGTGAGAAATACTTAGAAAAGCAAATGGATTTGTATATAGCATTTATGGGTCTGGAGAAGGCATATGTTAGGGTTGATAGAGATGCTCTGTGGAAGGTATTAAGAATGTATGGCGTGAGAGGCAAGTTGTTAGAAGCAGTGAAATTTTTTTATCGAGGATGGAAGGCATATGTACGTGTAGGATGAGAGGAAAGTGATTGGTTCTCAGGGAATGCTGGTTTGCATCACAGGTGCGTGATGTCTCCCTGGTCGTTTAATTTGTTTATGGATGGGGTTGTTAGGGAGTGAATGCAAGAGTTTTGGAAAGAGGGGCAAGTATACAGTCTGTTGTGGATGAGAGAGCTCGAAAAGTGAGTCATTTGTTGTTCGCCGATGATACAGCGCTGGTGGCTGATTCGGGAGAAAAACTGCAGAAGCTGGTGACTAAGTTTAGTAAAGTTGGTAAACTAGGTTGGTAAACTAGATGTGAATAAGAGCAAGGTACAGTAGGTTTGAGGGACAAGTAAATTAGGAGGTAGGTTTTTATAAAGAAAAATTGGAGGAAGTGAAGTGATTTAGATATCTGGGAGTAGATTTGGCTGATATATATATATATATATATATATATATATATATATATATATATATATATATATATATATATATATATATATATATATATATATATATATATATATGGGGCTGTGGTTTTAGTGCATTATAGGTAAGAGGGTATGGCAGGGAATGCAAAGGGAATGAGTTGTGGAGTTTAAGAGTGGAGGAAACATTATACTTTGAGGTGGTTTGGACATGTGGAAAGAATGCAAGACAGGGAATATACCAAAAGAGTCTATTATGCTATAATTAAAGGTGTCAGTGAGAAAGGTAGTTCACCTGTGAGATAAGGAAATAGAGTGGAACAGTACTTGAGGGAAAAGAATATGTGGAATGGTGTATGCAAGGGAGGCATGCAAGGATAATGTTAAGTGGAGACTCTTTGCCTTGGTCACCCCCTTGATAGAAGTTTCTGATTGCAACAGGCGTCAGAGATATAGATAGATAGCACATGACTGTTTGGGAATGAATGTGAGCAAATGCAGCCTTACCTTGCCTGTGCCTGGCACTACCTTGGGATAAGAAGGAGCAGAGAAGGGGGCCAGGTGAGGATATTCCCTCAAAGGCCCAGTCCTCTGTTCTTAATGCTACCATGCTAATGCGGGAAATGGCGAATAGTATATATGTATATATTTTTTTTTTTTTTTTCATACTATTCGTCATTTCCCGCATTAGCGAGGTAGCGCTAAGAACAGAGGTCTGGGCCTTTGAGGGAATATCCTCACCTGGCCCCCTTCTCTGTTCCTTCTTTTGGAAAAAAAAAAATAAAAAAAAAAAAAAAAAAAAAAAAAAAAAAAAAAAACGAGAGGGGAGGATTTCCAGCCCCCCGCTCCCTTCCCTTTTAGTCGCCTTCTACGACACGCAGGGAATACGTGGGAAGTATTCTTTCTCCCCTATCCCCAGGGATAATATGTATATATATATATATATATATATATATATATATATATATATATATATATATATATATATATATATATATATATATATATATATATATATAGTATATATATATATGTATACATATATATATATATCCCTGGGGATAGGGGAGAAAGAATACTTCCCACGTATTCCCTGCGTGTCGTAGAAGGCGACTAAAAGGGGAGGGAGCGGGTGGCTGGAAATCCTCCCCTCTCGTTTTTTTTTTTCCTTTTTTTTTTTTTATTTTCCAAAGGAAGGAATGGAGATGGGGGGCCAGGTAGGGATTTTCCCTCTGAGGCCCAGTCCTCTGTTCTTAACGCTACCTCGCAAATGCGGGAAATGGCGAAACGTGTAAAAAAAAAAAAAAAAAAAAAATAGATATATACATATATATAAATATATATATATATATATATATATATATATATATATACATATATATATATATATATATATATATATATATATATATATATATATATATATATATATATATATATATATATATATATATATATATAGATATAGATATAGATATATATATATATAAATATATATATATATATGTATATATTTTTTTTATTTTGCTTTGTCGCTGTCTCCCGCGTTTGCGAGGTAGCGCAAGGAAACAGACGAAAGAAATGGCCCAACCCACCCCTATGAACATGTATATACATACACGTCCACACACGCAAATATACATACCTATACATCTCAATGTACACATATATATACACACATACACACATACATATATACCCATGCACACACTTCACACTGTCTGCCTTTATTTATTCCCATCGCCACCTCGCCACACATGGAATCCCATCCACCTCCCCCCTCATGTGTGCGAGGTAGCGCTAGGAAAAGACAACAAAGGCCCCATTCGTTCACACTCAGTCTCTAGCTGTCATGCAATAATGCCCGAAACCACAGCTCCCTTTCCACATCCAGGCCCCACAGAACTTTCCATGGTTTACCCCAGACGCTTCACATGCCCTGGTTCAATCCACTGACAGCACGCCGACCCCGGTATACCATATCGTTCCAGTTCACTCTATTCCTTGAACGCCTTACACCCTCCTGCATGTTCAGGCCCCGATCACTCAAAATCTTTTATCACTCCATCTTTCCACCTCCAATTTGGTCTCCCACTTCTCCTCGCTCCCTCCACCTCCGACACATATATCCTCTTGGTCAATCTTCCCTCACCCATTCTCTCCATGTGCCCAAACCATTTCAAAACACCCTCTTCTGCTCTCTGAACCACATTTTTTTTATCACCACACATCTCTCTTATCGTATTATTACTTACTCGATCAAACCACCTCACACCACATATTGTCCTGAAACATATCATTTCCAACACATAAACCCTCCTGCGCACACATCTATGCATAGCCCACGCCTCGCAACTATACAACATTGTTGGAACCACTATTCCCTCAAACATAGCCATTAATGTTCTCGACTTCCACACATTTTTCAAGGCTACCAAAATTTTCGCCCCCTACCCCACCCTATGATTCACTTCCGCTTCCATGGTTCCATCCACTGCCAAATCCGCTCTCAGATATCTAAAACACTTCACTTCCTCAAGTTTTTCTCCATTCAAACTTACCTCCCAATTGACTCGACCCTCAACCCTACTGTACCTAATAACCTTGCTCTTGTTCACATGTACTCTCAACTTTCTTTTTTCACACACTTTACCAAACTCAGTCACCAGCTTCTGCAGTTTCTCACATGAATCAACCACCAGCGCTGTATCATCAGCGAACAACAACTGACTCCCTTCCTAATCTCTCTCATCCACAACAGACTGCATACTTTCCCCTCTTTCCAAAATCTTGAATTCACCTCCCTAACAACCCCATCCATAAACAAATTAAACAACCATGGAGACATCACACACCCCTGCCGCAAACCTACATTCACTGAGAACCAATCACTTTCCTCTCTTCCTACACGTACACATGCCTTACATCCTCGATAAAAACTTTTCACCGCTTCTAATAACTTGCCTCCCACATCATATATTCTTAATACCTTCCACAGAGCATCTCTATCAACTCTATCA
Organism: Panulirus ornatus; assembly: GCF_036320965.1. Taxonomy (NCBI): domain Eukaryota; kingdom Metazoa; phylum Arthropoda; class Malacostraca; order Decapoda; family Palinuridae; genus Panulirus; species Panulirus ornatus. The sequence goes on from NC_092269.1 coordinate 23,768,925, forward strand.
TATGCCTTCTCCAGATCCATGATTCTACATACAAATCCATTTGCTTTTCTAAGTATTTCTCACATATATTCCTCAAAGCAAACACCTGATCCACACATCCTCTACTACTTCTGAAACCACACTGCTCTTCTACAGTCTGATGCTCTGTACATGCCTTCAAACTCACAATCAACCCCCTCCCATATAATTTCACAGGAATACTCAACAAATTTATACCTCTATAATTTGAGCACTCACTTTTATCCCCTTTGTCTTTGTACAATTGCACTATTCGAGCATTCCGCCAATCCTCAGGTACCTCACCATGAATCATACCTACATTAAATAACCTTACCAACCAGTCAACAACAGTCACTCCCTTTTTTAACAAATTCCACTGCAATACCATCCAAACCTGCTGCCTTGCCGGCTTTTATCTTCCGCAAAGCTTTTACTACCTCTTTTCTGTTTATCAAATCATTTTCCCAAACCCTCTCACTTTGCACACAACCTAGACCAAAACACCCTATATCTGCCACTCTATCATCAAACACATTCAACAAACCTTCAAAATACTCACTCCATCTCCTTTCACATCACCACTACTTGTTATCACCTCCCCACTTGTCCCCTTCACTGAAGTTCCCATCTGTTCCCTTGTTTTACGCACTTTATTTACCTTCTTCAAAAATATCTTTTTATTCTCCCTAAAATTTGATGATACTCTCTCAACCCAACTGTCATTTGCACTCTTTTTTCACCTCTTGCACCTTTCTCTTGACCTCCTGCCTCTTTCTTTTATACATCTCCCACTCATTTGCATTATTTCCCTGCAAAAATCGTCGAAATGCCTCTCTCTTCTCTTTCACTAATAATCTTACTTCTACATCCCACCACTCACTACCCTTTCTAATCTGCCCACCTCCCACGCTTCTCATGCGAAAAGCATCTTTTGCGCAAGCCATCACTGCTTCCCTAAATACATCCTATTCCTCCCTCACTCCCCTTACGTCCTTTGTCTCTCGTAGTACTTCCTCACACAGGTTTCCTTCCCAAGTTCACTTACTCTAACCACTCTTTTCACCCTAACATTCTCTCTTCTTTTCTGAAAACCTCTACAAATCTTCACCTTAGCCTCCACAGGATAATGATCAGACATCCCTCCAGTTGCACCTCTCAGCACATTAACATCCAAAAGTCTCTCTTTTGCGCGCCTATCAGTTAACACGTAATGCAATAACGCTCTCTGGCCATCTCTCCTACTTGCATACGTATACTTATGTATATCTCTCTTTTTAAACCAGGTATTCCCAATCACCCGTCTTTTTCAGCACATAAATCTACATGCTCTTCACCATTTCCATTTACAACACTGACCACCCCATGTACACCAATTATTCCCTCAACTGCCACATTACTCACCTTTGCATTCAAATCACCCATCAGTATAACCCGGTTTCGTGCATCAAAACTACTTACACAATCACTCAGCTGCTCCCAAAACTTGCATCTCATGATCTTTCTTTTCATGCCCAGTTGTATATACACCAATAATCACCCATCTCTCTCCTTCCACTTTCAGTTTTACCCATAGCAATCTAGAGATTACTTTCTTACACTCTATCACATACTCCCACCACTCCTGTTTCAGGAGTAGTGCTACTCCTTCCCTCTCTCTTGTCCTCTCACTAACCCCTGACTTTACTCGCAAGACATTCCTAAGCCACTCTTCCCCTTTTCCCTTGAGCTTCGTTTCACTCAGAGCCAAAACGTCCAGGTTCCTTTCCTCAAACATAAACCCCATCTCTACTTTTTTCTCATCTTGGTTACATCCACACACATTTAGACACCCCAATCTAAGCCTTCGAGGAGGATGTGCACTCCCCGAGTGACTCCTTCTTCTGTTTCCCTTTTTAGAAAGTTAAGATATAAGGAGGGGAGGGTTTTCAGCCCCTCTCCCTTCCCCTTTAGTCGCCATCTACGACACGTGAGGACTGCGTGGGAAGTATTCTTTCTCCCCTATCCCCATGGATACATATAAATATATATATACATATATATATATATATATATATATATATATATATATATATATATATATATATATATATATATATATATATATATATTTTTGCAGGGAAAAAATGCAATTGAGTGGGAGAAGTATAAAAGAAAGAGACAGGAGGTCAAGAGAAAGGTGCAGGAGGTGAAAAAAAGGGCAAATGAGAGTTGGGGTGAGAGACTATCAGTAAATTTTAGGGAGAATAAAAAGATGTTCTGGAAGGAGGTAAATAGGGTGCGTAAGACAAGGGAGCAAATGGGAACTTCAGTGAAGAGCGTAAATGGGGAGGTGATAACAAGGAGTGGTGATGTGAGAAGGAGATGGAATGAGTATTTTGAAGGTTTGTTGAATGTGTCTGATGACAGAGTGGCAGATATAGGGTGTTTGGGTCGAGGTGGTGTGCAAAGTGAGAGGGTTAGGGAAAATGATTTGGTAAACAGAGAAGAGGTAGTAAAAGCTTTGCGGAAGATGAAAGCCGGCAAGGCAGCAGGTTTGGATGGTATTGCAGTGGAATTTATTAAAAAAGGGGGTGTTTGTATTGTTGACTGGTTGGTAAGGTTATTTAATGTATGTATGACTCATGGTGAGGTGCCTGAGGATTGGCGGAATGCGTGCATAGTGCCATTGTACAAAGGCAAAGGGGATAAGAGTGAGTGCTCAAATTACAGAGGTATACGTTTGTTGAGTATTCCTGGTAAATTATATGGGAGGGTATTGATTGAGAGGGTGAAGGCAGGTACAGAGCATCAGATTGGGGAAGAGCAGTGTGGTTTCAGAAGTGGTAGAGGATGTGTGGATCAGGTGTTTGCTTTGAAGAATGTATGTGAGAAATACTTAGAAAAGCAAATGGATTTGTATGTAGCATTTATGGATCTGGAGAAGGCATATGATAGAGTTGATAGAGATGCTCTGTGGAAGGTATTAAGAATATATGGTGTGGGAGGCAAGTTGTTAGAAGCAGTGAAAAGTTTTTATCGAGGATGTAAGGCATGTGTACGTGTAGGAAGAGAGGAAAGTGATTGGTTCTCAGCGAATGTAGGTTTGCGGCAGGGGTGTGTGATGTCTCCATGGTTGTTTAATTTGTTTATGGATGGGGTTGTTAGGGAGGTAAATGCAAGAGTCTTGGAAAGAGGGGCAAGTATGAAGTCTGTTGGGGATGAGAGAGCTTGGGAAGTGAGTCAGTTGTTGTTCGCTGACGATACAGCGCTGGTGGCGGATTCATGTGAGAAACTGCAGAAGCTGGTGACGGAGTTTGGTAAAGTGTGTGGAAGAAGAAAGTTAAGAGTAAATGTGAATAAGAGCAAGGTTATTAGGTACAGTAGGGTTGAGGGTCAAGTCAATTGGGAGGTGAGTTTGAATGGAGAAAAACTGGAGGAAGTGAAGTGTTTTAGATATCTGGGAGTGGATCTGTCAGCGGATGGAACCATGGAAGCGGAAGTGGATCATAGGGTGGGGGAGGGGGCGAAAATTTTGGGAGCCTTGAAAAATGTGTGGAAGTCGAGAACATTATCTCGGAAAGCAAAAATGGGTATGTTTGAAGGAATAGTGGTTCCAACAATGTTGTATGGTTGCGAGGCGTGGGCTATGGATAGAGTTGTGCGCAGGAGGATGGATGTGCTGGAAATGAGATGTTTGAGGACAATGTGTGGTGTGAGGTGGTTTGATCGAGTAAGTAACGTAAGGGTAAGAGAGATGTGTGGAAATAAAAAGAGCGTGGTTGAGAGAGCAGAAGAGGGTGTTTTGAAATGGTTTGGGCACATGGAGAGAATGAGTGAGGAAAGATTGACCAAGAGGATATATGTGTCGGAGGTGGAGGGAACGAGGAGAAGAGGGAGACCAAATTGGAGGTGGAAAGTTGGAGTGAAAAGGATTTTGTGTGATCGGGGCCTGAACATGCAGGAGGGTGAAAGGAGGGCAAGGAATAGAGTGAATTGGAGCGATGTGGTATACAGGGGTTGACGTGCTGTCAGTGGATTGAATCAAGGCATGTGAAGCGTCCGGGGTAAACCATGGAAAGCTGTGTAGGTATGTATATTTGCGTGTGTGGACGTGTGTATGTACATGTGTATGGGGGGGGTTGGGCCATTTCTTTCGTCTGTTTCCTTGCGCTACCTCGCAACCGCGGGAGACAGCGACGAGGTATAAAAAAAAAAAAGAAAAAGAAAAAAAAAAATATATATATATATATATATATATATATATATATATATATATATATATATTCATCTATTCATTTATCCATTCATTATGCTTTGTCGCTCTCTCCTGCGCTAGGGAGGTAGCGAAAGAAAACACAGGAAAGAATGGCCCAACCCACCGACATACACATGTATATACATACACGTCCACACAACCATACACATATACATACTTATACATTTAAACTTATACATATATATACATACACAGACATATACATATATACACATGGACATACTTCATACTTGCTGCCTTTATTCATTTCCGTCGCCACCTCGCCATATCTGAAACGACTTCCCCCTCCTCCCGCCCGCGCGCGAGGTAGTGCTAGGAAAGGACAACAAAGGGCACACACACACACACACACACACACACACACACACACACACACACATATATATATCTATATTTGATTATCGTTTCCAATACTGTTAGGGTTGTGCTAGGAAGAGACGAAGAAAGGTCACATCCACTCATATCCATTCTTTTCCTGTCATATACTATGCATCGAAACCACACTTAGAGTAAGAAATAAAAAACTTTGTTTACCTTGTATTTTCATATGACCTGATTCAGTCTACTGACAGCACTTTAAACCCAGTATATCATATCGTTTCAGCGTACCTTCCCTGTGAGAATTTCACCCATCTGCATGCTTAGGCCCCGAACACTCTGATTCTTTTTCATTTTGCCTTCCCACCTCTAATTTGGCCTTCCGCTTCTCCTTCTTCCCTCCACCTCTGACACATATATCTTCTTTGTCAATCTTTCCTCACTCATTATCTCTATGAGGCCAAACCATTTCAACACACCCTCGTCTGCTCTCTCAACCACACTCTTTTTATTACCACACATCCCTCTTACCCTTTCATTAGTTGTTCGCACAAACCACCTCACACCACATATTGTCCTCAAACATTGCATTTCCAACACATCCACCCTCCTCCGTATAAGGCTATTTATACCCCCCCGCCTCACAACTATATAACATTGTTGGAACTGTTGTTCCAACAACCATCTATTTTTGCCCCTCAGCTCCGGGAAGATTAGTCGGATAAAACCAAGACGCTTTCGTTTACTATCTTACTATTTCATAAATAGATAATAAAAAAAGAATAAGGGATGGGATTTGCTAACTTTTTCTCAAAGGTTGAGTGAAGTAACGAGACTTTTTATTGGGTTAGATGCTCCTCGTTAGGTCAGAGGTTACTAAATAGTACTTAAACGTGCATTTATAGCCTTAGTGACTTCACGACCAATGGAGAGAAAAATAATCATATATGAGGAGAAGTATTTATTCTAAAGTCATGGAATTCTGTAGATCATACACTTCTGAGATGTTACAATGTTTCACCTGCCCATGTCATTATTCTACCAAAGCAAATATTTGTATGACTTTATTGATCATTCGTTATATAAACAAGTCATCCCTGACGGTGGTACTCCATCAGATATTTCCATCTGCTGCTTAAATCATCCGGTATCGGTGACATTCTTCTATAACTGGGAGTTTATATGGTCGCGTCTCAGGTACAGATGGTCATCATGAGGTGAGGGTCTCAGATGCAGATGGTCATCATAAGGTGAGGGTCTCAGGTGCAGATGGTCATCATGAGGTGAGAGTCTCAGATGCAGATGGTCATCATGAGGTGAGGGTCTCAGGTGCAGATGGTCATCATGAGGTGAGGGTGGAGACGTTCTCTACCTGAAGCAGTGCAACACTCAGGAGCTCGAGGCCCAGCACGAGCAGACTGATAGTGTGTCCGCCAAGTAGCACGGCGAACATGCCCTGTAGTGCATGAATGATGCTTTGTAAGCGACCTAAGAACTGTGACTTATATGTCATATACAATTGTCATTTAGATAATCAACGTTACAGATTCTCATGTTATATTATATATTTTCTCTACTGAATCAAAACCAAAATTACTTTACCCAGACATTACTGAGGGCGAGAGAGGTGCTGACTGCAGTCTTAGTTGGAGGATTATCACAATAAGAGACGTTTGGCATGACGGTCTCCATCCAGTGGTAGTAGAGACCCGTCTGTGTTATCCACTTGATTCTGTGAGGAATAAAGTAATCTTACAATTCACATGAGTCTCTACATGATGCTCTCTTACTGACAATAAATGAAAACAAAATGACAAATGAAGGAGACAAAGGCTGCTATTAAACTGTTAAATCGCTAGCTAATGATATCATTACCCTGCCATGACGCTAACAACCTGCTACGATGCTATTACCCTGCTTGGCTGCTATCATCCTGCTATGATGCCATGATCACGTTATGATGCTATGACCCTGCTATGCAGCCATTACCCTGCTATAATGCTGTGACCCTGCTATGCAGCTATTACTCTGCTATAATGCTATGACACTGCTAAGCTTAATTCTTAATAGTTTTCAGAGTGTAAATCCTTCAAGATTCCTTAATGCGATCTGTTAATACTATTTTTGAATGTTATTTATAAATCAGATTAACATTTCTGCACAAACGATCCGTTAATAAGAAATCAGCTTATAAAACTTTGTGTACTTTCTGGATTCGTTTTTGTATGCACGTGATTTTTATGTCTCCCGGGTATGTTTCAAGATCGTGTTGTATGCTCTAAATCTAAGGTGAAAAAAATATCTGATCTTAAAATGTGGAGACGCATATTACATCCGTTATCATGCTGACAAATTTCCCTACAGCTCAAGGTTGGTGAGCTGCAAAAAAGACACATTTAGCTGGAATAATGTGCTGTCAACACGCGTTATAATCTGTAGGTAAGCAAAACGTGGTGAAAGCGAAACGACAGTTTGAAAGTATCACACCAAAGTTTAATTATTGTGCTGATGAAGCTAAGACTCGCATATCTGTATAACGAACTTCAGAGGCAATGTTTCCATCATCGTCACTGAGAGCTATACAGTTGTATATGATGGCATATTTGCCTCTTCTTAATCTATTTCATTCTTCCCGTTTTCTGATCAAATTGTATGGATTCACTAAATCATACATGAATCTTTCTGTCACACCGAACTAGAATATGAAATATATTCTTATAATTTTAGACCCGAGGTCTATAACAAAGGATAACAGAAAATCACTGGACGTTGTATCGATGAAGAATAATGAGGGTAATATTTGTCGCTTCCCGCGTCAGCAAGGTAGCGCCAGAAAACAGACAAAGAATCACCCAACCCCTCATACGCACACAGGTATACAGACACGCACATACACGTAGATATACAAGAGAGAATGTTGCGGTGAAGAGAGTGGTGAGAGTAAGTGAGCTTGGTAAGGAGATTTGTATGAGGAAGTACCAGGAGAGACTGAGTGCTGAATGGAAAAAGGTGAGAGTGAATGACAGGGTCCCAGGTTCGATCTTGGCTGTTGGACTTTTGTATGTTATAAGATGGTGCACGTTCCTATGCACTCTGTTCGTATATATATATATATATATATATATATATATATATATATATATATATATATATATACATATATATATATATATATATATATATATATATATATATATATATATATATATATATATATATATATATATATATATATATATATATATATATATATATATATATATATATATATATATATATTTCTTATTTATCTTATTTTGCTTTGTCGCTGTCTCCCGCGTTTGCGAGGTAGCGCAAGGAAACAGACGAAAGAAATGGCCCAACCCACCACCGTACACATGTATATACACACACGTCCACACACGCAAATATACATACCTATACATCTCAATGTACACATATATATACACACACAGACACATACATATATACCCATGCACACAGTTCACACTGTCTGCCTATATTCATTCCCATCGCCACCCCGCCACACATGGAATACCATCCCCCTCCCCCCTCATGTATGCGGGGTAGCGCTAGGAAAAGACAACAAAGGCCTCATTCGTTCACACTCAGTCTCTAGCTGTCATGCAATAATGCCCGAAACCACAGCTCCCTTTCCACATCTAGGCCCCACACAGCTTTCCATGGTTTACCCCAGACGCTTCACATGCCCTGATTCAATCCACTGACAGCACTTCAACCCCGGTATACCACATCGATCCAATTCACTCTATTCCTTGCCCTCCTTTCACCCTCCTGCATGTTCAGGCCCCGATCACACAAAATCTTTTTCACTCCATCTTTCCACCTCCAATTTGGTCTCCCTCTTCTCCTCGTTCCCTCCACCTCCGACACATATATCCTCTTGGTCAATCTTTCCTCACTCATTCTCTCCATGTGACCAAACCATTTCAAAACACCCTCTTCTGCTCTCTCAACCACGCTCTTTTTATTTCCACACATCTCTCTTACCCTTACGTCACTTACTCGATCAAACCACCTCACACCACACATTGTCCTCAAACATCTCATTTCCAAAACATCCACCCTCCTGCGCACAACTCTATCCATAGCCCACGGCTCGCAACCATACAACATTGTTGGAACCACTATTCCTTCAAACATACCCATTTTTGCTTTCCGAGATAATGTTCTCGACTTCCACACATTCTTCAAGGCTCCCAGAATTTTCGCCCCCTCCCCCACCCTATGATCCACTTCCGCTTCCATGTTTCCATCCGCTGCCAGATCTACTCCCAGATATCTAAAACACCTCACTTCCTCCAGTTTTTCTCCATTCAAACTCACCTCCCAATTGACTTGACCCTCAACCCTACTGTACCTAATAACCTTGCTCTTATTCACATTTACTCTTAACTTTCTTCTTTCACACACTTTACCAAACTCAGTCACCAGCTTCTGCAGTTTTCACATGAATCAGCCACCAGCGCTGTATCATCAGCGAACAACAACTGACTCACTTCCCAAGCTCTCTCATCCACAACAGACTTCATACTTGCCCCTCTTTCCAAAACTCTTGCATTCACCTCCCTAACAACCCCATCCATATACAAATTAAACAACCGTGGAGACATCACACACCCCTGCCGCAAACCTACATTCACTGAGAACCAATCACTTTCCTCTTTTCCTACACGTACACATGCCTTACATCCTCGATAAAAACTTTTCACTGCTTGTAACAACTTGCCTCCCACACCATATATTCTTAATACCTTCCACAGAGCATCTCTATCAACTCTATCATATGCCTTCTCCAGATCCATAAATGCTACATACAAATCCATTTGCTTTTCTAAGTATTTCTCACATACATTCTTCAAAGCAAACACCTGATCCACACATCCTCTACCACTTCTGAAACCACACTGCTCTTCCCCAATCTGATGCTCTGTACATGCCTTCACCCTCTCAATCAATACCCTCCCATATAATTTGCCAGGAATACTCAACAAACTTATACCTCTGTATATATTTCTTTCATACTATTCACCTTTTCCAGCGTTAGCGAGATAGCGTTAAGAACAAAGGACTGAGCTTTTGAGGAAATATATATTCATAAGAGTTCAAGTGAAAAATGTAACACTATAAGCTCCCAAGTTCACTTTCATGTAATAATCACATCATCAGGGGAGAACACAAAATAAATATAACATTAAGTTGACATAAAACGAAGAGACGTAGCTGGGAGACCATTTGGTAAACATGCGATTGTCCAAGACGGACAACGAGCACATCATAAAATTTTACAAATCTTAACAACAATAAAGTTATCTAATTTGTACAGACCATCACTCATATCAAGATTATAATTCTTTTTGTATTTGATATTAGAAGATTGAATAACATTTATTGTGGTAATAGAGTCAGAGTTAATAGCTGAGATGGCATTACTACAGTCAATACAATTATCATAGTTTTTAACGTGATTAAACAAGGCATTTGATTCTTGTCCCGTTCTTATACTATACTTATGTTGTTTAAGTCTAACAGAAAGATCCTTGCCAGTCTGCCAAACATAAAACTTATCACAATTTCTACATGGTTCTTTATAGATGCACCCAGGAGAATTTTCTGGTGAATTCCTGAATAAGATATTCTTTATAGTATTATTGTTCCTGAAGGCAACATTTATATTAAAGGATTTAAGCAACATGGGAAGTAAAGCAAAATTGTTATCAAAAGGGAGAACTAAAAGATTCTTGATGTCAATGGGGGGTTTGGGCTCAACTCTGTAAAATGATTTCTTTGCTAACTTAAGGGATTTATCCATGAAACATATAGGGTATTTTGACTTATATCCAATAGAATATATCTAATCGAACTCATCATCAATATACTCTGGAATGCAAATACGTAATGCCCTAAGGAACATAGATTGAAATGATGATAATTAAACTCTATCATGTTGAGACCAGTAATAATAGATATCTGGGCATACATTGGTAAGTTGTCCGTATATGCTAAATTTAAACTTGTTTTCCTTGCCTAGGGTTCATGCAATCTGAAAATGGTAACATACCATTATTTGCATTTTCTAAAGTAAATTTGACGGAGGGTACTAAATTCTTAAGTAAGGGGAGAAATGTTTGCAAATTTTCATTTGTTGGCCAAACACAAAGAACATCATCGACATACCTAAACCAAATTGCATTAGAAGGTAAGATATCATTTAGCAATTTTGTTTCAAAAAATTCCATATAAGGACTATTTAGTACAGGTGAGACAGGGTTACCCATTGCCATTGTACATGCCATTGTATATATATATATACACATATAATGTACTGAAAGGTGCAACTGCAGAGATATCTAATCATTATCTTGTGGAGCGCAAGGTGAAGATTTGTACAAGTTTTCAGAAAATAAGAAAGTTGTGGCAACGAGAGTGGTGAGAATAAGTGAGCTTGGGAAGGAGACTTGTGTGAGGAAGTACCAGGAGAGACTAAGTACAGAATGGAAAAAGGTGAGAACAAAGGACGTAAGGGGAGTTAGGGAGGAATGGGATGTCTGTAGGGAAGCAGTAATGGCTTGTGCAAAAGATGCTTGTGGCATGAGAAGCGTGGGAGGTGGGCAGATTAGAAAGAGTAGTGAGAAGTGGGAGGAAGAAATAAGATTATTAGTGAAAGAAAAGAGAGAGGCATGTGGCAGATTTTTGCAGTTAAATAATGCAAATGAGTGGGAGATGTATAAAAGAAAGAGGCAAGAGTTCAAGAGAAAGGTGCAAGAGGTGAAAAAGAGAGCAAACGAGAGTTTGGGTGATTATATATATATATATCATATATATATATATATATATATATATATATATATATATATATATATATATATATATATATATATATATATATATATATATATATATATATATATATATATATATATTATCCCTGGGGATAGGGGAGAAAGAATACTTCCCACGTATTCCCTGCGTGTCGTAGAAGGCGACTAAAAGGGAAGGGAGCGGGGGGCTGGAAATCCTCCCCTCTCGTTTTTTTTAAATTTTCCAAAAGAAGGAAGAGAAAAGGGGGCCAGGTGAGCATATTCCCTCAAAGGCCCAGTCCTCTGTTCTTAACGCTACCTCGCTATCGCGGGAAATGGCGAATAGTGTGAAAAAAAAAAAAAAAAAATATATATATATATATATATATATATATATATATATATATATATATATATATATATATATATATATATGTATATATATATATATATATATACATATATATATATATATATATATATATATATATATATATATATATATATATATATATATATATATATATATATATATATATATATATATATATATATATATATATATTATTTCATTTTTTATTTTGCTTTCTCGCTGTCTCCCGCGTTTGCAAGGTAGCGCAAGGAAACAGACATAAGAAATGGCCCAACCCACCCCCATACACATGTATATACATACACGTCCACACACGCAAATATACATACCTATACATCTCAATGTACACATATATATACACACACAGACACATACATATATACCCATGCACACAATTCACACTGTCTGCCTTTATTCATTCCCATCGCCACCTCGCCCCACATGGAATACCATCCCCCTCCGCCCTCATGTGTGCGAGGTAGCGCTAGGAAAAGACAACAAAGCCCCTATTCGTTCACACTCAGTCTCTAGCTGTCATACAATAATGCACGAAACCACAGCTCCCTTTCCACATCCAGGCCCCACACAACTTTCCATGGTTTACCCCAGACGCTTCACATGCCCTGATTCAATCCACTGACAGCACGTCAACCCCGGTATACCACATCGATCCAATTCACTCTATTCCTTGCCCGCCTTTCACCCTCCTGCATGTTCAGGCCCCGATCACTCAAAATCTTTTTCACTCAATGAATGTAGGTTTGCGGCAGGGGTGTGTGATGTCTCCATTGTTGTTTAATTTGTTTATGGATGGGGTTGTTAGGGAGGTGAATGCAAGATTATTGGAAAGAGGGGCAAGTATGAAGTCTGTTGTCAATGAGAGAACTTGGGAAGTGAATCAGTTGTTATTCGCTGATGATACATCGCTGGTGGATGATTCATGTAAGAAACTGCAGAAGCTGGTGACTGAGTTTGGTAAAGTGTGTGAAAGAGAAGACTTGTGTGAGAAAGTACCTGGAGAGACTGAGTACAGAATGGAAAAAGGTGAGAACAAAGGAGGCAAGGGGAGTGGGGGAGGAATGGGATGTATTTAGGGAAGCAGTGATGGCTTGAGCAAAAGATGCTTATGGCATAAGAAGCGTGGGAGGTGGGTTGATTAGAACGGATAGTGAATACTGGAATAAAGAAGTAAGATTATTAGTGAAAGAGAAGAGAGAGGCATTTGGACGATTTTTGCAGGGAAAAAATGCAAATGAGTAGGAGATGTATAAAAGAAAGAGACAGGAGGTCAAGAGAAAGGTGCGAGAGGTGAAAAAGAGGGCAAATGAGAGTTGGGGTGAGAGAGTATCACTAAATTTCAGGGAGACTAAAAAGATGTTTTGGAAGGAGGTAAAGTGCGTAAGACAAGGGAGCAAATGGGAACTTCAGTGAAGGGGGCTAATGGGGAGGAGATAACAAGTAGTGGTGATGTGAGAAGGAGATGGAGTGAGTATTTTGAAGGTTTGTTGAAGGTGTTTGATGATAGAGTGGCAGACATAGGGTGTTTTGGTCGAGGTGGTGTTCAAAGTGAGACGGTTAGGGAAAATGATTTGGTAAACAGAGAAGAGGTAGTAAAAGCTTTGCGGAAGACGAAAGCCAGCAAGGCTGTAGGTTTGGATGGTATTGCAGTGAAATTTATTAAAAAAGGGAGTGACTGTATTGTTGACTGGTTGGTAAGGTTATCTAATGTATGTATGATTCATGGTGAGGTGCCTAAGGATTGGAGGAATGCGTGCATTGTGCCATTGTACAAAGAAAAAGGGGATAAGAGTGAGTGCTCAAGTTACAGAGGTATAAGTTTGTTGAGTATTCCTGGTAAATTATATGGGAGGGTATTGATTGAGAGGGTGAAGGCATGTACAGAGTATCAGATTGGGGAAGAGCAGTGTGGTTTCAGAAGTGGTAGAGGATGTATGGATCAGGTGTTTGCTTTGAAGAATGTATGTGAGAAATACTTAGAAAAGTAAATGGATTTCTATGTAGCATTTATGGATCTGGAGAAGGCATATGATAGAGTTGATAGAGATTCTCTGTGGAAGGTACTAAGAATATATGGTGTGGGAGGCAAGTTGTTAGAAGCCGTAAAAAGTTTTTATCGTGCACGTAAGGCATGTATTCGTGTAGGAAGAGAGGAAAGTGATTGGTTCTCTGTGAATGTAGATTTGCGGCAGGGGTGTGTGATGTCTCTATGGTTGTTTAATCTGTTTATGGATGGGGTTGTTAGGGAGGTGAATGCAAGAGTTTTGGAAAGAGGGGCAAGTATGCAGTCTGTTGGGGATGAGAGGTGTGGAAGAAGAAAGTTAAGAGTAAATGTGAATAAGAGCAAGGTTATTAGGTACAGTAGGGTTGAGGGTCAAGTCAATTGGGAGGTAAGTTTGAATGGAGAAAAACTGAAGGAAGTAAAGTGTTTTAGATATCTGTGAGTGGATCTGGCAGCGGATGTAAGCGGAAGTGAATCATAGGGTGGGGGAGGGGGCGAAAATCCTGGGAGCCATGAAGAATGTGTGGAACTCGAGAACATTATCTCCCGAAAGCAAAAATAGCTATGTTTGAAGGAATAGTGGTTCCAACAATGTTGTATGGTTGCGAGGCGTGGGCTATGGATAGAGTTATGCGCAGGAGGATGGATGAGCTGGAAATGAGATGTTTGAGGACAATGTGTGGTGTGAGGTGGTATGATCGAGTAAGTAACGTAAGAGTAAGAGAGATGTGTGGAAATAAAAAGAGCGTGGTTGAGAGAGCAGAAGAGGGTGTTTTGAAATGGTTTGGGCACATGGAGAGAATGAGTGAGGAAAGATTGATCAAGTGGATATATGTGTCGGAGGTGGAGGGAACGAGGAGAAGAGGGAGACCAAATTGGAGGTGGAAAGATGGAGTGAAAAAGATTTTGTGTGGTCTGGGCCTGAACATGCAGGAGGGTGAAAGGAGGGCAAGGAATAGAGTGAATTGGAGCGATGTGGTATACCGGGGTTGACGTGCTGTCAGTGGATTGAATCAGGGCATGTGAAGCGTCTGGGGTAAACCATGGAAAGCTGTGTTGGTATGTATATTTGCGTGTGTGGACGTATGTATATACATGTGTATGGGGGTGGTTTGGGCCATTTCTTTCGTCTTTTTCCTTGCGCTACCTCGCAAACGCGGGAGACAGCGACAAAGCAAGAAAAAAAAAAAAAAAAATATATATATATATATATATATATATATATATATATATATATATATATATATATATATATATATATATATATATATATATATATATATATATATATATATATATACATATGTATATATATATATTTGTATTTGTTGTTTTGTTTCCAGGTGAACTTGCCCCAGACTGGGACCAAGTCTGTTGAAGATTAGTATTAATCTATATGAAAGATTATTTCATAGTTACTCTCAGTACGTGAGGTGGTTAAGGCCAGCTTATTAGAAATACTTTGTTCGCCCAATGGTGGATCTCCTTTTAAGATATGTACTTCCATATATATGGCAGTATTGGATGCCATCCTTCTGTCCTCCCTAATATGATTGAATCAAGAATATAAAGATATATAGCAAATTGCCATAATCATGAATAACAGAAACAAGATTATCACACTAAACTTTGAATTAATTGTCTCCATGAAGACTTGTTACATGACTTAGCCTCTTCAGATTTGCGTCGACTGTTCTTGTTACTAACTGTCCTGTACACATAACTAATCCACTGTGATGAATAGCTTGCATGGAAATAAGAAATCAATATTCAGTATCAGTAAGTGACACTATGAGCGGGAAACACTGCAGTACCTCTTGCTCATGGAGGGTACCAGAGGACTGCCTTTTGGCCCGGCCATAGCGATCATGAAAGGTAGGAACACCTCTCTGGCTGCGTAGAAATCACATCGTCCTGCCGCGAGGGGAAAGAAAAATACAAGTTTTTTTGTCTCGTTAATGTTAGTGTGTAGGTGTATAATACGAAGATAATGACATTCGCTATGTCAACCACGAACTATGGGGATTATGCTATTTACCCTCTAAATTAACACAACAATCAGATTTTATTGATCTCGAGCAACAAGTAAGATCATAACTATTGATAGTATAACTCTTACTGTAACATATAA
>NC_092269.1:23784942-23826048 GCF_036320965.1 Panulirus ornatus
TTGTGTGTGTGTGTGTGTGTGTATGTGTTTGTGTGTGTGTTGAGAAAGAAACTTCCCACGCTTTTCTCACGTGTCCGGAGGAGGCTATAAAGGGGGACAGGAGCAGGGGGTTTTGGAAAGCCTCTCCGGGCTTGTTTTTTTAAATCTTTCAAAAGGGGAAACTGAAAAAGGGAGTCACGGTGGGGGAGTCCTCAAACTAGTCGAAGCTCAAAATTTGGTGTCTGAAAAATGTGTGGATGTAACCAAATTGAGAAAAAAGAAAGATAGGTGGTATGTTTGGGGAAAGGAACCTGGATTTTTTTTGGCTCAGAGTGAAGACGAAGCTCATGGGTAAAGAGGAAGATTTGTTTTGGGAATGTCTTGGGAGAAAAAGCCCAAAGGGTAGTGAGAGGACCAGAGCAAGGAAGGATAGCAGTACCCCTGAAACAGGAGTAGTGGGAGTATATGATAATGTAAGAAAGTAAACACTACATTTTTATTTGTAAAATTCAAAGTTAATGGAGTGAGATGGGTGATTATTGGTGCATATGCACCTGGGCATGAGAAGAAATATCATGAGAGGCAAGTGTTCTGTTATCAGCTGAATGAGTGTGTTAGTAGTTTTGATGCACGAGACTAAGTTATAGGGATGGATGATTTGAATGCAAAGGTGAGTAATGTGGCACTTGAGGGAATGATTGTTGTACATGAGGTGTTCAGGGTTGTAAATGGAAATAGTGAAGAGCCTGTAGATCTATGTGCTGAAAAAGGACTGGTGATTGGGAATACCTGGTTTAAAAAGAGAGATATACATAAGTATGCTTATGTAAGTAGGAGAGATGGCCAAAGAACGTTATTGGATTACGTGTTAATTGATAGGCGAGCGAATGGCAGACTTTTGGATGTTAATGTGCTGAGAGGTGCAACTGGAGGGATGTCTGATCATTATCTTGTTGAGGCGAAGGTGAAGATTTGTAGAGGTTTTCAGAAAAGAAGAGATAATGTTGGGGTGGAAAGAGTGGTGAGAGGAGGTGAGCTTGGGAAGGAGACTTGTGTGAGGAAGTACCAGGAGAGAATGAGTAGAGAATGGAAAAAGGTGAGAAAAACGGACGTAAGGTGAGTGAGGGAGGGATGGGATGTATTTAGGAAATCAGTGATGGATTGCGCAAAAGATGATTGTGGCATGAGAAGCGTGGGAGGTGGGCAGATTATAAAAGTTAGTGAGTGGTGGGATGAAGAATTAATATTATTAGTGAAAGAGAAGAGACTCATTTGGACGATTTTTGCAGTGAAATAATGCAAATGACTGGGAAATGTATATAAGAAAGAGGCACGAGGTCAAGAGAAAGGTGCATGAGGTGAAAAAGAGGGCAAATGAGAGCTGGCGTGAGAGAGTATCATTAAATTCTAGGGAGAATTAAAAGATGTTTTGGAAGGAGGCAAATACAGTGCGTATGACGATGGAACAAATGGGAACTTCAGTGAAGGGGACTAATGGGGAGGTGATAACTAGAAGTGGTGATGTGAGAAGGAGATGGAGTGAGTATTTTGAAGGTTTGTTGAATGTGTTTGATGATAGAGTGGCAGATATAGGGTGTTTTGGTCGAGGTGGTGTGCAAAGTGAGAGGGTTAGGGAAAATGATTTGGTAAACAGAGAAGAGGTAGTGAAAGCTTTGCGGAAGATGAAAGCCGGCAAGGCAGCAGGTTTGGATGGTATTGCAGTGGAATTTATTAAAAAAGGGGGTGACTGTATTGTTGACTGGTTGGTAAGGTTATTTAATGTATGTATGACTCATGGTGAGGTTGGCGAGGATTGGCGGAATGCGTGCATAGTGCCATTGTGCAAAGGCAAAAAGGATATAAGTGAGTGCTCAAATTACAGAGGTATAAGTTTGTTGAGTATTCCTGGTAAATTATATGGGAGGGTATTGATTGAGAGGGTGAAGGCATGTACAGAGCATCAGATTGGGGAAGGGCAGTGTAGTTTTTAGAAGTGGTAGAGGATTTGTGGATCATGTGTTTGCTTTGAAGTATGTTTGTGAGAAATACTTAGAAAAGCAAATGGATTTGTATGTAGCATTTTTGGATCTGGAGAAGACATGATATTGAGTTGATAGAGAAGTGTGGGAGGCAAGTTGTTAGAAGCAGTGAAAAGTTTTTATCGAGGATGTAAGGCATTTGTACATGTAGGATATAGGAAAGTGATTGGTTCTTAGTGAATGTTGGTTTGCTGCAAGGATGTGTGATGTTTCCATGGTTGTTTAATTTGTTTGTGGATGGGCTTGTTAGGAAGGTGAATGCAAGACTTTTGGAAAGAGGGCAAATATGCAGTCTGTTGTGGATGAGAGAGCTTAGGAAGTGAGTCAGTTGTTGTTCGCTGATGATACAGCGCTGGTGGCTGATTCATGTGAGAAACTGCAGAAGCTGGTGACTGAGTTTCGTAAAGTGTGTCTAAGAAGAAAGCTGAGAGTAAATGTGAATAAGAGCAAGGTTATTAGGTACAGTAGGGTTGAAGGTCAAGTCAATTGAGATGTAAGTTTGAATATAGAAGAAGTGGAGGAAGTGAAGTGTTTTAGATATCTGGGAGTGGATCTGGCAGCGGATGGAACCATGGAAGTGCAAGTGAATCATAGGGTGGGGGAGAGGGTGAAAGTTCTTGGAGCGTTGAAGAATGTATGGAAGACGAAAACATTATCTCGGAAAGCAAAAATGGGTATATTTGAAAGGATAATGGTCCAACAATGTTATATGTTTGCTAGGCCTGGGCTATGGATAGAATTGTGCGGAGGAGGGTAGATGTGCTGGAAATGATATGTTTGAGGACAATATGTGGTGTGAGGTGGTTTGATCGAGTAAGTAGTAATAGGGTAAGAGAGATGTGTGGTAATAAAAATAGTGTGGTTGAGAGAGCAGAAGAGGGTGTTTTGAAATGGGTTGGTTACATGGACAGAATGAAAGAGGAAAGATTTTCAAAGAGTATATATGTGCCAGAGGTGGAGGGAACGAGAAGTGGGAGACCAAATTGGTAGTGGAAAGATGGAGTGAAAAAGATTTTGAGCGTTCGGGGACTGAACACGTATGAGGGTGAAAAGCGTGCAAGGAATAGAGTGAACTGGAAGGCTGTGACATACCGGGCTCAACATGCCGTTAATAGATTGAACCAGGGCCTATGACGCGTCGCGGGTAAACCATGGAAAGTTCTATGGGTCCTGGATGTAGAAAGGGAGCTGTGGTTTCAGTGCATTATACATGAGAACGAATGTGCCCTTTGTTATCTTTTCTCAGCGCTACCTCGCATAGATGCGGGGCGAGGCGGTTGTCTTTTCATGTTTGGAGGGATGGCGGCGAGAATGAATAAAGGCAGCAAGTATGAATCATGTACATGTGTATATATATATATATATATATATATATATATATATATATATATATATATATATATATATATATGAGCCTTTTTATGTATATATATGCGTTGAAATGTATACGTATTTATATGTGCGTGAATGTATATTGATGGGTTAGGCCATTAACGATATACATATATATATATATATATGTATATATATATATATATATATATATATATATATATATATATATATATATATATATATATATATATATATTTTTTTTTATACTTTGTCGCTGTCTCCCGCGTTTGCGAGGTAGCGCAAGGAAACAGACGAAAGAAATGGCCCAACCCCCCCCATACACATGTATATACATACGTCCACACACGCAAATATACATACCTACACAGCTTTCCATGGTTTACCCCAGACGCTTCACATGCCTTGATTCAATCCACTGACAGCACGTCAACCCCGGTATACCACATCGCTCCAATTCACTCTATTCCTTGCCCTCCTTTCACCCTCCTGCATGTTCAGGCCCCGATCACACAAAATCTTTTTCACTCCATCTTTCCACCTCCAATTTGGTCTCCCTCTTCTCCTTGCTCCCTCCACCTCCGACACATATATCCTCTTGGTCAATCTTTCCTCACTCATCCTCTCCATGTGCCCAAACCACTTCAAAACACCCTCTTCTGCTATCTCAACCACGCTCTTTTTATTTCCACACATCTCTCTTACCCTTACGTTACTCACTCGATCAAACCACCTCACACCACACATTGTCCTCAAACATCTCATTTCCAGCACATCCATCCTCCTGCGCACAACTCTATCCATAGCCCACGCCTCGCAACCATACAACATTGTTGGAACCACTATTCCTTCAAACATACCCATTTTTGCTTTCCGAGATAATGTTCTCGACTTCCACACATTCTTCAAGGCCCCCAGAATTTTCGCCCCCTCCCCCACCCTATGATCCACTTCCGCTTCCATGGTTCCATCCGCTGCCAGATCCACTCCCAGATATCTAAAACACTTCACTTCCTCCAGTTTTTCGCCATTCAAACTCACCTCCCAATTGACTTGACCCTCAACCCTACTGTACCTAATAACCTTGCTCTTATTCACATTTACTCTTAACTTTCTTCTTCCACACACTTTACCAAACTCAGTCACCAGCTTCTGCAGTTTCTCACATGAATCAGCCACCAGCGCTGTATCATCAGCGAACAACAACTGACTCACTTCCCAAGCTCTCTCATCCCCAACAGACTTCATACTTGCCCCTCTTTCCAAAACTCTTGCATTTACCTCCCTAACAACCCCATCCATAAACAAATTAAACAATCATGGAGACATCACACACCCCTGCCGCAAACCTACATTCACTGAGAACCAATCACTTTCCTCTCTTCCTACACGTACACATGCCTTACATCCTCGATAAAAACTTTTCACTGCTTCTAACAACTTGCCTCCCACACCATATATTCTTAATACCTTCCACAGAGCATCTCTATCAACTCTGGAGAAGGCATATATATATATATATATATATATATATATATATATATATATATATATATATATATATATATATATATATTGCTATTTTATCCAAGACAAGGTAGCGTCAAGAACAGATGACCAAGCCTAAGAAGAAAAATTCTCCATTGGCCCCTTACCTTCCTGCTCAAGGAGTCCCTTCTATGGGATTCATGCAGCACTCAGGAAGCCAGTCACACCCACCGGGCAGGACCACAGGTCAAGAAGTGTGGTGATGTATGTATGTTTGAGTATGGTGAATACATGAAGTTAAGGACTAAATGTTCAGTGATTTCACAATGAAAGCTACATCTTGGGGATGACAGGTCCTGTGATATTTTGAATCTGTGTTTGTTGTGCTGTGTTGATGAAATGTGTTGTACAGAATGCAGATGATAAAGCGTCACTTGTACATGCCTGGGGAGCGTAGTTTCACATGGGTGTGTGTCTAGCATGGTAGGATTTAGGAAGAAGTTGAGAGTATGCTTGTTTAAAGTTTGTTGAGTCATTTATGTGTGTATGAGTTAGTGCCACACTTGTTGGAAGAGTAGGAATCTATGAGAATAAGTTGCTTAAGTAGGAATTAGATGTATAACTTTTGTTTCTACTAAAGGGCTAACAGTTGGTTATCGTGTGGTTTGGGTGGGAGTTGGTTCAGGGATGTAAGTTAATGAATGCTAAGCTTAATGAAGTGAAACTGTATTAGAATGTTTATGTTTCACTGTGCCAGTGCTAAATGCTTGTCGTTGCTAGGTAGCCAGTGATAGTTCCGACTGCCTTATTTGTGTTGGTTCTTGTTTTGTTTGCTTTTGACAGGGTGGATGAACAGACAGGTGAGGTGTGCTTTAGAGTGGAGTGGATGTACTTTTTGTACAGGATGATGCATTATAAGCAGCAGCAAGGACACAAAGCATTCCTTTGAAGGGAGAAGTTCTTTGATGAGACTGTACTCTTTTTTGTAATCATACGATGATACAGCCCTGCCAAAGGTGACTCTTTACTCTCGACATAACCTTAAACAGGCAAAGTCTGGAAACATCAAAATATACATGTCTTTCTTTCATTTTGTTTCACACTTGCTTGCCATCTCCTGTGTTAACAAGGTTGTGCCAGGAACAGACAAAAACAGCTTCATTCACTGACACACACATACACACACATTTTTTTTACCCCAGGTGTTCACTATTTCCAGCATGAGCAAGATAATGTCAGAATATATGACTGAGCCTTTTGGAAAGTAATACGGGAGGGTATGATTTCCACCTCCCCACTTCTGCCCCTCAGGAGCAAGTCGGGGCTGGTAGTTTCTCTCTCCAGTACTATTACTTTCCAAACACAGGAACAGAGGAAACATGAAAGATCTTCCTCAAAGGCTCAAACTAGAGTAACAAAATATGCATGGATGTAACCATCTTTGTGGGATACAGTATATGGCATGAAATACAAATTTCCTTAAAAGTAAAATTAAAAGAAAATTGAAGCATATATACAATATTCTGCTCCTATACACTTTCTCTGAAAGATCCAAAAATATTCAGTATTTACACACTTCTTATTAAGCAACATTTCCTGCATATTAACCAGTTCTGTTTAGAGCTACATTTAGTTCAGATCTATCCACTTTCACTCCCTTCCCATTTCAGTGGGGTGGATCAGGTACACTCAGTCTCCACAAACATAATTCATTTTCCCATTTCTTTCGTCTGTTTCCTTGCGCTACCTCGCAAATGCGGGAGACAGCGGCAAAAAAAAAAAAGAAAAAATATATATATGTTATCCTTGGGGATGGGAGAAAGAATACTTCCCACATATTCCCTTCGTGTCGTAGAAGGCGACTAAAAGGGGAGGGAGCGGGGGGCTGGAAATCCTCCCCTCTCATTATCTTTTTTTTAATTTTCCAAAAGAAGGAACAGAGAAGGGGGCCAGGTGAGGATATTCCCTCAAAGGCACAGTTCTCTGTTCTTAACGCTACCTCGCTAATGCGGGAAATGGCGAATAGTTTGAAAGAAAAAAAAAAAATATATATATATATATATATATATATATATATATATATATATATATATATATATATATATATATATATATATATATATATATATATATATATATATATATATTTGCAGAGAAAAATGCAATTGAGTGGGAGATGTATAAAAGAAAGAGACAGGAGGTCAAGAGAAAGGTGCAAGAGGTGAAAAAAAGGGCAAATGAGAGTTGGGGTGAGAGAGTATCATTAAATTTTAGGGAGAATAAAAAGATGTTCTGGAAGGAGGTAAATAAAGTGCGTAAGACAAGGGAGCAAATGGGAACTTCAGTGAAGGGCGCAAATGGGGAGGTGAGAACAAGTAGTGGTGATGTGAGAAGGAGATGGAGTGAGTATTTTGAAGGTTTGTTGAATGTGTTTGATGATAGAGTGGCAGATATAGGGTGTTTTGGTCGAGGTGGTGTGCAAAGTGAGAGGGTTAGGGAAAATGATTTGGTAAACAGAGAAGAGGTAGTGAAAGCTTTGCGGAAGATGAAAGCCGGCAAGGCAGCAGGTTTGGATGGTATTGCAGTGGAATTTATTAAAAAAGGGGGTGACTGTATTGTTGATTGGTTGGTAAGGTTATTTAATGAATGTATGACTCATGGTGAGGTGCCTGAGGATTGGCGGAATGCGTGCATAGTGCCATTGTACAAAGGCAAAGGGGATAAGAGTGAGTGCTCAAATTACAGAGGTATAAGTTTGTTGAGTATTCCTGGTAAATTATATGGGAGGGTATTGATTGAGAGGGTGAAGGCATGTACAGAGCATCAGATTGGGGAAGAGCAGTGTGGTTTCAGAAGTGGTAGAGGATGTGTGGATCAGGTGTTTGCTTTGAAAAATGTATGTGAGAAATACTTAGAAAAGCAAATGGATTTGTATGTAGCATTTATGGATCTGGAGAAGGCATATGATAGAGTTGATAGAGATGCTCTGTGGAAGGTATTAAGAATATATGGTGTGGGAGGAAAGTTGTTAGAAGCAGTGAAAAGTTTTTATCGAGGATGTAAGGCATGTGTACGTGTAGGAAGAGAGGAAAGTGATTGGTTCTCAGTGAATGTAGGTTTGCGGCAGGGGTGTGATGTCTCCATGGTTGTTTAATTTGTTTATGGATGGGGTTATTAGGGAGGTAAATGAAGGAGTTTTGGAAAGAGGGGCAAGTATGAAGTCTGTTGGGGATGAGAGAGCTTGGGAAGTGAGTCAGTTGTTGTTCGCTGATGATACAGCGCTGGTGGCTCATTCATGTGAGAAACTGCAGAAGCTGGTGACTGAGTTTGGTAAAGTGTGTGGAAGAAGAAAGTTAAGAGTAAATGTGAATAAGAGCAAGGTTATTAGGTACAGTAGGGTTGAGGGTCAAGTCAATTGGGAGGTGAGTTTGAATGGAGAAAAACTGGAGGAAGTGAAGTGTTTTAGATATCTGGGAGTGGATCTGGCAGCGGATGGAACCATGGAAGCGGAAGTGGATCATAGGGTGGGGGAGGGGGCGAAAATTCTGTGGGCCTTGAAGAATGTGTGGAAGTCGAGAACATTATCTTGGAAAGCAAAAATGGGTATGTTTGAAGGAATAGTGGTTCCAACAATGTTGTATGGTTGCGAGGCGTGGGCTATGGATAGAGTTATGCGCAGGAGGATGGATGTGCTGGAAATGAGATGTTTGAGGACAATGTGTGGTGTGAGGTGGTTTGATCGAGTGAGTAACGTAAGGGTAAGAGAGATGTGTGGAAATAAAAAGAGCGTGGTTGAGAGAGCAGAAGAGGGTGTTTTGAAGTGGTTTGGGCACATGGAGAGAATGAGTGAGGAAAGATTGACCAAGAGGATATATGTGTCGGAGGTGGAGGGAACGAGGAGAAGAGGGAGACCAAATTGGAGGTGGAAAGATGGAGTGAAAAAGATTTTGTGTGATCGTGGCCTGAACATGCAGGAGGGTGTAAGGAGGGCAAGGAATAGATTGAATTGGATCGATATTGTATACCGGGGTTGACGTGCTGTCAGTGAATTGAATCAGGGCATGTGAAGCGTCTGGGGTAAACCATGGAATGCTGTGTAGGTATGTATATTTGCGTGTGTGGACGTATGTATATACATGTGTATGGGGGTGGGTTGGGCCATTTCTTTCGTCTGTTTCCTTGCGCTACCTCGCATACGCGGAAGACAGCGACAAAGCAAAAAAAAAAAAAAAAAAAAAAAATATATATATATATATATATATATATATATATATATATGTATATATATATATATATATATATATATATATATATATATATATATATATATATATATATATATATATATATACATATATATATATATATATATATATATATATATATATATATTTATACTATTCGCCATTTCCCGCCTCAGCGAGGTAGCGTTAAGAACAGAGGACTGGGCCTCTGAGGAAACATCCTCACCCGGCCCCCTACTCGGTTCCTTCATTTGGAAAATTAAAAAAAAAAAAAAAAAAAGAGGGGAAGATTTCCAGCCCCCCGCTCCCTTCCCTTTTAGTCGCCTTCTACGACACGCAGGGAATACGTGGGAAGTATTCTTTCTCCCCTATCCCCCGGGATAATATATATATATATATATATATATATATATATATATATATATATATATATATATATATATATATATATATATATAGCAATAAAATGTCAGCAAGTATTAAGGCTGTACTGTCGATAACAGTTGGCGTCACCGAACCTCTGAATGTGTATAAGTCTAGGGACATGGCCCTTAATGGCAAGCTGGTGAACTAAACACCTCCGACACATATATCCTCTTGGTCAATCTTTCCTCACTCATTCTCTCCATGAGCCCAAACCATTTCAAAACACCCTCTTCTGCTCTCTCAACCACGCTCTTTATATTTCCACACATCTCTATTACCCTTACGTTACTTACTGGATCAAACCACCTCACACCACACATTGTCCTCAAACATCTCATTTCCAGCACATCCATCCTCCTGCGCACCACTCTATCCATAGCCCACGCCTCGCAACCATACAACATTGTTGAAACCACTATTCCTTCAAACATACCCATTTTTGCTTTCCGAGATAATGTTCTCGACTTCCACACATTCTTCAAGACTCCCAGAATTTTCGCCCCCTCCCCCACCCTATGATCCACCTCCGCTTCCATGGTTCCATCCGCTGCCAGATCCACTCCCAGATATCTAAAACACTTCACTTCCTCCAGTTTTTCTAAATTCAAACTCACCTCCCAATTGACTTGACCCTCAACCCTACTGTACCTAATAACCTTGCTCTTATTCACATTTACTCTTAATTTTCTTCTTTCACACACTTTACCAAACTCCGTCACCAGCTTCTGCAGTTTCTCACATGAATCAGCCACCAGCGTTGTATCATCTGCGAACAACAACTGACTCACTTCCCAAGCTCTCTCATCCCCAACAGACTTCATACTTGCCCCTCTTTCCAAAACTCTTACATTCACCTCCCTAACAACCACATCCATAAACAAATTAAACAACCATGGAGACGTCACACACCCCTGCCGCAAACCTACATTCATTGAGAACCAATCACTTTCCTATCTTCCTACACGTACACACGCCTTACATCCTCGATAAAAACTTATGACTGCTTCTAACAGGTTTGGATGGTATTGCGGTGGAATTTATTAAAAAAGGGGGTGACTGTATTGTTGACTGGTTGGTAAGGTTATTTAATGTATGTATGACTCATGGTGAGGTGCCTGAGGATTGGTGGAATGCGTGCATAGTGCCATTGTACAAAGGCAAAGGGGATAAGAGTGAGTGCTCAAATTACAGAGGTATAAGTTTGTTGAGTATTCCTGGTAAATTATATGGGAGGATATTGATTGAGAGGGTGAAGGGATGTACAGAGCATCAGATTGGGCAAGAGCAGAGTGGTTTCACAAGTGGTAGAGGATGTGTGGATCATGTGTTTCCTTTGAAGAATGTATGTGAGAAATACTTAGAAAAGCAAATGGATTTGTATGTAGCATTTGTGGATCTGGAGAAGGCATATGATAGAGTTGATAGAGATGCTCTGTGGAAGGTATTAAGAATATATACATATATATATATATATATATATATATATATATATATATATATATATATATATATATATATATATATATATATATATATATATATATATATATATATATTATCCCTGGGGATAGGGGAGAAAGAATACTTCCCACGTATTCCCTGCGTGTCGTAGAAGGCGACTAAAAGGGGATGGAGCGGGGGGCTGGAAATCCTCCCCTCTCATTTTTTTTTTTTTTTTTTTTTTTTTTTCCAAAAGAAGGAACAGAGAAGGGGGCCAGGTGAGGATATTCCCTCAAAGGCCCAGTTCTCTGTTCTTAACGCTACCTCGCTAACGCGGGAAATGGCGAATAGTTTGAAAGAAAAATATATATATATATATATATATAAATATTTTATTATTATTATTATTATTATTATTATTATTATTATTATTATTATTATTATTATTATTATTATTATTATTTTTCTTTGTCGCTGTCTCCCACATTTTTGAGGTAGCGCAAGGAAACAGACAAAGGAAATGGCCCAACCCACCCCCATACACATGTATATACATACACGTCCACACACGCAAATTTACATACCCATACATCTCAATGTACACATATATATACACACACAGACATATACATATATAAACATGTACATAATTCATACTGTCTGCCTTTATTTATTCCCATCGCCACCTCGCACCACATGGAATAACATCCCCTCCCCCCTCATGTGTGCGAGATACCGCTAGGAAAAGACAACAAAGGCCCCATTCATTCACACTCAGTCTCTAGCTATCATGTAATAATGCCCGAAACCACAGCTCCCTTTCCACATCCAGGCCCCACTGAACTTTCCATGGTTTACCCCAGACGCTTCACATGCCCTGATTCAATCCATTGACAGCACGTCGACCCCGGTATACCACATCGATCCAATTCACTCTATTCCTTGCCCGCCTTTCACCCTCCTGCATGTTCAGGCCCCGATCACTCAAAATCTTTTTCACTCCATCTTTCCACCTCCAATTTGATCTCCCTCTTCTCCTCATTCCCTCCACCTCCGACACATATATCCTCTTGGTCAATCTTTCCTCACTCATTCTCTCCATGTGCCCAAACCATTTCAAAACACCCTCTTCTGCTCTCTCAACCATGCTCTTTTTATTTCCACACATCTCTCTTACCCTTACATTACTTACTCGATCAAACCACCTCACCACATATTGTCCTCAAACATCTCCTTTCCAGCACATCCACCCTCCTGCGCACAGCTCTATCCATAGCCCACACCTCGCAGCCATACAACATTGTTGGAACCACTATTCCTTCAAACATAGCCATTTTGGCTTTCCAAGATAATGTTCTCGACTTCCACACATTCTTCAAGGCTCCCAGGATTTTCACCCCCTTCTCCACCCTATGATTCACTTCCGCTTCCATGGTTCCATCCGCTGCCAGATCCACTCCCAGATATCTAAAAGACTTTACTTCCTCCAGTTTTTCTCCATTCAAACTTACCTCCCAGTTGACTTGACCCTTAACCCTACTGTACCTAATTTTTTTATTTTTTTTATTATACTTTGTCGCTGTCTCCCGCGTTTGCGAGGTAGCGCAAGGAAACAGACGAAAGAAATGGCCCAACCCCCCCCCCCCCTCCATACACATGTATATACATACGTCCACACACGGAAATATACATACCTATATATATATATATATAGGTATGTATATATATATATATATATATATATATATAAATATATATATATATTTTTTTTTTTTTTTTTTTTTTTTAAACTATTCGCCATTTCCCGCGTTAGCGAGGTAGCACTAAGAACAGAGGACTGGGCCTCTGAGGGAATACCCTCACCTGGCCCAATTCTCTGCTCCTTCTTTTGGAAAAAAAAAAAAAAAAAAAAAAAAAAGAGAGAGGGGAGGATTTCCAGCCCCACGCTCCCTCCCCTTTTAGTCGCCTTCTACGACACGCAGGGAATACGTGGGAAGTATTCTTAATCCCCTATCCCCAGGGAATATATATATATATATATATGTATATATATATATATATATATATATATATATATATATATATATATATATATATATATATATATATATATATATATATATATATATATATATATACATGGTAAAGGATGTGTGGATCAGGTGTTTGCTTTGAAGAATGTATGTGAGAAATTTGTATGTAGCATTTATGGATCTGGAGAAGGCATATGATAGAGTTGATAGAGATGCTGTGTGGAAGGTATTAAGAATATATGGTGTGGGAGGCAAGTTGTTAGAAGCAGTGAAAAGTTTGTATCGAGGATGTAAGGCATGTGTACCTGTAGGAAGAGAGGAAAGTGATTGGTTCTCAGTGAATGTAGGTTTGCGGCAGGGGTGTGTGATGTCTCCATGGTTGTTTAATTTGTTTTTGGATGGAGTTGTTAGAGAGGTGAATGGAAGAGTTTTGGAAAGAGGGGCAAGTATGCGGTCTGTTGTGGATGAGAGAGCTTGGGAAGTTAGTCAGTTGTTGTTCGCTGATGATACAGCGCTGGTGGCTGATTCATGTGAGAAACTGCAGAAGCTGGTGACTGAGTTTGGTAAAGTGTGTAAAAGAAGAAAGTTAAGAGTAAATATGAATAAGAGCAAGGTAATTAGGTACAGTAGGGTTGAGGTTCAAGTCAACTGGGAGTTAAGTTTGAATGGAGAAAAATGGAGGAAATAAAGTGTTTTAGATATCTGGGAGTGGATCTGGCAGCGGATGGAACCATGGAAGCGGAAGTTAATCATAGGGTGGGGGAGGGGGCGAAAATCCTGGGAGCCTTGAAGAATGTGTGGAAGTGTAGAACATTATCTCGGAAAGCAAAAATGGGTATGTTTGAAGGAATAGTGGTTCCAACAATGTTGTATGGTTGCGAGGCGTGGGCTATGGATAAAATTGTGCGCAGGAGGGTTGATATGCTGGAAATGAGATGTTTGAGGACAATGTGTGGTGTGAGGTGGTTTGATCGAGTAAGTAATGTAAGGGTAGGAGAGATATGTGGAAATAAAAAGAGCGTGGTTGAGAGAGCAGAAGAGGGTGTTTTGAAATGGTTTGGGCACATGGAAAGAATGAGTGAGGAAAGATTGACCAAGAGGATATATGTGTCGGAGGTGGAGGCAACGAGGAGAAGTGGGAGACCAAATTGGAGGTGGAAAGAAGGAGTGAAAAAGATTTTGTGTGATCAGGGCCTGAACATGCAGGAGGGTGAAAGGCGGGCAATGAATAGAGTGAATTGGAGCGATGTGATATACCGGGTTTGACATGCTGTCAGTGGATTAAATCAGGTCATGTGAAGCGTCTGGGGTAAACCATGGAAAGTTGTGTGGGGCCTGGATGTGGAAAGGGAGCTGTGTTTTCGGGCATTATTGGGTGACAGCTGGAGACTGAATGTGAACGAATGGGGCCTTTGTTGGGTTTTCCTAGTGCTACCTCGCACACATGAGGGGGGAAGGGGATGGTACTCCATGTGTGGCGAGGTGGCGATGGGAATGAATAGGGGCAGACAGTGTGAATTGTGTGCAGGGGTATATATGTATGTGTCTGTGTGTGTATATATATATATGTACATTGAGATGTATAGGTATGTATATTTGCGTGTGTGGGCGTGTGTGTGTGTACATTGTGTATGGGGGTGGGTTGTGCCATTTCTTTCGTCTGTTTCCTTGCGCTGCCTCGCAAACGCGGGAGACAGCGACAAAGCAAAATAGATAAATATATATATATGTATATATATATATATATATATATATATATATATATATATATATATATATATATATATATATATATATATATATGTATATATATATATATATATATATATATATATATATATATATATATATATATATATATATATATATATATATAAATATATATATATACATACACAGGCAAATACATATATGCACGTGTACATAATTCATATTGTCTACCTTTATTCATTCCCGTCGCCGACCCACCACACATGAAATGAAAAACCCCTTCCCCCTCACATGTGCGCGAGGTAGTACTGGGAAAAGATAAAAAAGGCTACATTCGTTCACACTCAGTCTCTAGCTGTCATGTATGATGCACCAAAAGCACAGCTCCCTTTCCACATCCAGGCCCCACAAAACTTTCCATGGTTTACCCCAGACGCATCACATGCCCTGGATCAATCCATTGACATCACGTCGACCCTGGTATACCACATCTTTCCAATTCTCTCTATTCCTTGCACACCTTTCACCCTCCTGCATATTCAAGCCCCGATCACTCAAAACCCTTTTCACTCCATCTTTCCACCTCCGATTTGGCCTCCCACGTCTCCTCTTTCCATCCACCTCTGACACATATATCCTCTTGGTCAATGTTTCCTCACTCATTCTCTCCATGTGCCCAAACCATTTCAAAACACCCTCTTCTGCTCTCTCAACCACGCTCTTTTTATTTCCACACATCTCTCTTACCCTTACATTACTTACTCGATCAAACCACCTCACACCACATATTGTCCTCAAACATCTCATTTCCAGCACATCCACCTTCCTCCGCACAACTCTATCTATATTCCACGCCTCGCAACCATATAACATTGTTGGAACCACTATTACTGCAAACATACCCATTTTTGCTTTCCAAGATAACGTTCTCGACTTCCACACATTGTTCAACGCACCCAGAACTTCCACCCCCTCACCCACCTTATCATTCACTTCCGCTCCCATGGTTCCATCCGCTGCCAAATCCACTCCCAGATATCTAAAACACTTCACATCCTCCATTTTTTTTCCATTTAAACTAACCTCCCAAGTGACTTGTCCCTCAACCCTTCTGTACCTAATAACCTTGCTCTTATTGACATCTACCTTCAGCTTTCTTCTTTCACACACTTTACCAAACTCAGTCACCGGCTTCTGTAGTTTCTCGCCCGAATCAGCCGCAACGCTGTATCATCAACGAACAACAACTGACTGGCTTCCCAAGCTCTCTCATCTTCAACAGACTGCATACTTGACTCTCTTTCCAAGACTCTTGCATTCACTCCCTAACAACCCCATCCATAAACAAATTAAACAACTATGGAGACATCATGCACCCCTGCCGTAAACCAACATTCACTTAGAACCAATCACTTTCTTCTCCTCCTACATGTACACATGTCTTACATCCTCGATAAAACTTTTTTCTGCTTGCTAACAACTTACCTTCCACACCATATGTTCATAATACCTTCCACAGAGCTTCTCATCTATCAACTCTATCATATGACTTCTTCAGATCTATATAATGCTACACGCAAATCCATTTGATTTCTAAGTATTTCTCACATACATTCTTCAAAACAAACACCTGATACACATATCCTCTATCATTTCTGAAACTACGCTACTTTTCCCCAGTCTGATACTTTGTACGTGCCTTCACCCTCTCAATCAATACCCTCCCATACATTTTCACAGGAACACTTAATAAACTTATACCTCTGTAATTTGAGCACTCACTCTTATCCTCTTTGCCGTTGTGCAATTTCAGTATGAAGGCATTCCTCCAGCCCTCAGGCACCTCACCATGAGTCATACATATTTCAAATAATCTGACCAACCAGTGAACAATAGAGTTACCCCTTTTTTAGTAAATTCCACTGCAATACCATCCAAACCTGCTGCCTTACCGGCTTTCATCTTCCACAAAACTTTTACCACCTCTTCTTTCTTTATCAAATCATTCTCCCTAACCCTCTCACTTTGCACACCACCTCGACCAAAACACACTATATCTGCCACTCTATCATTAAAGACATTCAACAAACCTTCAAAACATTCACTCCATCTCCTTCTCACATCACCACTACTTGGTATCACCTCACACCAGCCCCCTCACTGATGTTTCTATTTGTTCCCTTGTCTTACGCACTATATTAAGTTCCTTCGAAAACATGTTTTTATTTTCTGTTAAATTTAATGATACTCTCTCACTACAACTCTCATTTGCCCTCTTTTTCGCCTCTTGCAACTTTTTTTTGACCTCCTTCCTCTTTCTTTCATACATCTACCAGTCATTTTTATTATTTTCCTGCAAAAATCATCTAAATTCCTCCTTCTTGACTTTCACAAATAAGCTTACTTTTTCATCCCACCACTCACTATCCTTTCTAATCTGCCCACCTTCCACGCTTCTCATGTCACAGGCATCGTTTGCATAAGCCATCACTGCTTTCTTAAATACATCCCATTCCTCCCAAACTCCCGTTACGTCCTTTGTTCTCACCTTTTTCCATTCTGTACTCATTCTCTCCTGATACTCCCTTACACAAGTCTCCTTCCTAAGCTCACTTACTCTCACCACTCTCTTAACTCCAACATTCTCTCTTCTTTTCTGAAAACCTCTACAAATCTTCACCCGCGCCTCCACAAGATAATGATCAGACATCCCTCCAGTTGCACCTCTCAGCACATTAACATTAACATTGATTAACATTAAAAGTTAATATATATATATATATATATATATATATATATATATATATATATATATATATATATATATATATATATATATATATATATATATATATATATATATATATATATATATATATATATATATATGGGAGCGGGGGGCTGGAAATCCTCACCTCTCAATTTTTTTTTAATTTTCCAAAAGAAGGAACAGAGAAGGGGGCCAGGTGAGGATATTCCCTCAGTGGCCCAGTTCTCTGCTCTTAACGCTACCTCGCTAACCCGGGAAATGGCGAATAGTTTGAAAAAAAAAAAAAAAAAAAAAATATATATATATATATATATATATATATATATATATATATATGTATATATATATATGTATATACATATGTATATATATATATATATATATATATATATATATATATATATATATATATATATATATATATATATATATATATTATTATTATTATTATTTTTCTATGTCGCTGTCTCCCACATTTTTGAGGTAGCGCAAGGAAACAGACAAAGGAAATGGCCCAACCCACCCCCATACACATGTATATACATACACGTCCACACACGCAAATTTACATACCCATACATCTCAATGTACACATATATATACACACACAGACATATACATATATAAACATGTACATAATTCATACTGTCTGCCTTTATTTATTCCCATCGCCACCTCGCCACACATGGAATAACATCCCCTCCCCCCTCATGTGTGCGAGATAGCGCTAGGAAAAGACAACAAAGGCCCCATTCATTCACACTCAGTCTCTAGCTATCATGTAATAATGCCCGAAACCACAGCTCCCTTTCCACATCCAGGCCCCACTGAACTTTCCATGGTTTACCCCAGACGCTTCACATGCCCTGATTCAATCCATTGACAGCACGTCGACCCCGGTATACCACATCGATCCAATTCACTCTATTCCTTGCCCGCCTTTCACCCTCCTGCATGTTCAGGCCCCGATCACTCAAAATCTTTTTCACTCCATCTTTCCACCTCCAATTTGGTCTCCCTCTTCTCCTCATTCCCTCCACCTCCGACACATATATCCTCTTGGTCAATCTTTCCTCACTCATTCTCTCCATGTGCCCAAACCATTTGAAAACACCCTCTTCTGCTCTCTAAACCATGCTCTTTTTATTTCCACACATCTCTCCTACCCTTACATTACTTACTCGATCAAACCACCTCACCACATATTGTCCTCAAACATCTCCTTTCCAGCACATCCACCCTCCTGCGCACAACTCTATCCATAGCCCACACCTCGCAGCCATACAACATTGTTGGAACCACTATTCCTTCAAACATAGCCATTTTTGCTTTCCAAGATAATGTTCTCGACTTCCACACATTCTTCAAGGCTCCCAGGATTTTCACCCCCTCCTCCACCCTATGATTCACTTCCGCTTCCATGGTTCCATCCGCTGCCAGATCCACTCCCAGATATCTAAAAGACTTTACTTCCTCCAGTTTTTCTCCATTCAAACTTACCTCCCAGTTGACTTGACCCTTAACCCTACTGTACCTAATTTTTTTATTTTTTTTATTATACTTTGTCGCTGTCTCCCGCGTTTGCGAGGTAGCGCAAGGAAACAGACGAAAGAAATGGCCCACCCCCCCCCCCCATACACATGTATATACAAACGTCCACACACGGAAATATACATACCTATATATATATATATATAGGTATGTATATATATATATATATAGGTATGTATATATATATATATATATATATATATATATATATATATATATATATATATATATATATATATATATATATATATATATATATATATATATATATATATATATATATATACATGGTAAAGGATGTGTGGATCAGGTGTTTGCTTTGAAGAATGTATGTGAGAAATTTGTATGTAGCATTTATGGATCTGGAGAAGGCATATGATAGAGTTGATAGAGATGCTGTGTGGAAGGTATTATGAATATATGGTCTGGGAGGCAAGTTGTTAGAAGCAGTGAAAAGTTTGTATCGAGGATGTAAGGCATGTGTACCTGTAGGAAGAGAGGAAAGTGATTGGTTCTCAGTGAATGTAGGTTTGCGGCAGGGGTGTGTGATGTCTCCATGGTTGTTTAATTTGTTTTTGGATGGAGTTGTTAGAGAGGTGAATGGAAGAGTTTTGGAAAGAGGGGCAAGTATGCGGTCTGTTGTGGATGAGAGAGCTTGGGAAGTTAGTCAGTTGTTGTTCGCTGATGATACAGCGCTGGTGGCTGATTCATGTGAGAAACTGCAGAAGCTGGTGACTGAGTTTGGTAAAGTGTGTAAAAGAAGAAAGTTAAGAGTAAATATGAATAAGAGCAAGGTAATTAGGTACAGTAGGGTTGAGGGTCAAGTCAACTGGGAGTTAAGTTTGAATGGAGAAAAATGGAGGAAGTAAAGTTTTTTAGATATCTGGGAGTGGATCTGGCAGCGGATGGAACCATGGAAGCGAAAGTTAATCATAGGGTGGGGGAGTGGGCGAAAATCCTGGGAGCCTTGAAGAATGTGTGGAAGTGGAGAACATTATCTCGGAAAGCAAAAATGGGTATGTTTGAAGGAATAGTGGTTCCAACAATGTTATATGGTTGCGAGGCGTGGGCTATGGATAAAGTTGTGCGCAGGAAGGTTGATATGCTGGAAATGAGATGTTTGAGGACAATGTGTGGTGTGAGGTGGTTTGATCGAGTAAGTAATGTAAGGTAGGAGAGATGTGTGGAAATAAAAAGAGCGTGGTTGACAGAGCAGAAGAGGGTGTTTTGAAATGGTTTGGGCACATGGAAAGAATGAGTGAGGAAAGATTGACCAAGAGGATATATGTGTCGGAGGTGGAGGCAACGAGGAGAAGTGGGAGACCAAATTGGAGGTGGAAAGAAGAAGTGAAAAAGATTTTGTGTGATCGGGGCCTGAACATGCAGGAGGGTGAAAGGCGGGCAAGGAATAGAGTGAATTGGAGCGATGTGATATACCGGGTTTGACATGCTGTCAGTGGATTAAATCAGGTCATGTGAAGCGTCTGGGGTAAACCATGGAAAGTTGTGTGGGGCCTGGATGTGGAAAGGGAGCTGTGTTTTCGGGCATTATTGGGTGACAGCTGGAGACTGAGTGTGAACGAATGGGGCCTTTGTTGGGTTTTCCTAGTGCTACCTCGCACACATGAGGGGGGAAGGGGATGGTACTCCATGTGTGGCGAGGTGGCGATGGGAATGAATAGGGGCAGACAGTGTGAATTGTGTGCAGGGGTATATATGTATGTGTCTGTGTGTGTATATATATATGTACATTGAGATGTATAGGTATGTATATTTGCGAGTGTGGGCGTGTGTGTGTGTACATTGTGTATGGGGGTGGGTTGTGCCATTTCTTTCGTCTGTTTCCTTGCGCTACCTCGCAAACGCGGGAGACAGCGACAAAGCAAAATAAATAAATATATATATATATATATATATATATATATATATATATATATATATATATATATATATATATATATATATATATATATATATATATATATATATATATATATATATATATATATATATATATATATATATATATATATATATATACACAGGCAAATACATATATGCATGTGTACATAATTCATATTGTCTACCTTTATTCATTCCCGTCGCCGACCCACCACACATGAAATGAAAAACCCCTTCCCCCTCACATGTGCGCGAGGTAGCACTGGGAAAAGATAAAAAAGGCTACATTCGTTCACACTCAGTCTCTAGCTGTCATGTATAATGCACCAAAAGCACAGCTCCCTTTCCACATCCAGGCCCCACAAAACTTTCCATGGTTTACCCCAGACGCATCACATGCCCTGGATCAATCCATTGACATCACGTCGACCCTGGTATACCACATCTTTCCAATTCTCTCTATTCCTTGCACGCCTTTCACCCTCCTGCATATTCAAGCCCCGATCACTCAAAATCCTTTTCACTCCATCTTTCCACCTCCGATTTGGCCTCCCACGTCTCCTCTTTCCATCCACCTCTGACACATATATCCTCTTGGTCAATGTTTCCTCACTCATTCTCTCCATGTGCCCAAACCATTTCAAAACACCCTCTTCTGCTCTCTCAACCACGCTCTTTTTATTTCCACACATCTCTCTTACCCTTACATTACTTACTCGATCAAACCACCTCACACCACATATTGTCCTCAAACATCTCATTTCCAGCACATCCACCTTCCTCCGCACAACTCTATCTATATTCCACGCCTCGCAACCATATAACATTGTTGGAACCACTATTACTGCAAACATACCCATTTTTGCTTTCCAAGATAACGTTCTCGACTTCCACACATTGTTCAACGCACCCAGAACTTCCGCCCCCTCACCCACCTTATCATTCACTTCCGCTCCCATGGTTCCATCCGCTGCCAAATCCACTCCCAGATATCTAAAACACTTCACATCCTCCATTTTTTTTCCATTTAAACTAACCTCCCAAGTGACTTGTCCCTCAACCCTTCTGTACCTAATAACCTTGCTCTTATTGACATCTACCTTCAGCTTTCTTCTTTCACACACTTTACCAAACTCAGTCACCGGCTTCTGTAGTTTCTCACCCGAATCAGCTGCAACGCTGTATCATCAGCGAACAACAACTGACTGGCTTCCCAAGCTCTCTCATCTTCAACAGACTGCATACTTGACTCTCTTTCCAAGACTCTTGCATTCACTCCCTAACAACCCCATCCATAAACAAATTAAACAACTATGGAGACATCATGCACCCCTGCCGTAAACCAACATTCACTTAGAACCAATCACTTTCTTCTCCTCCTACATGTACACATGTCTTACATCCTCGATAAAACTTTTTTCTGTTTGCTAACAACTTACCTTCCACAACATATGTTCATAATACCTTCCACAGAGCTTCTCATCTATCAACTCTATCATATGACTTCTTCAGATCTATATAATGCTACACGCAAATCCATTTGATTTCTAAGTATTTCTCACATACATTCTTCAAAACAAACACCTGATACACATATCCTCTATCATTTCTGAAACTACGCTACTTTTCCCCAGTCTGATACTTTGTACGTGCCTTCACCCTCTCAATCAATACCCTCCCATACATTTTCACAGGAACACTTAACAAACTTATACCTCTGTAATTTGAGCACTCACTCTTATCCTCTTTGCCGTTGTGCAATTTCAGTATGAAGGCATTCCTCCAGCCCTCAGGCACCTCACCATGAGTCATACATATTTCAAATAATCTGACCAACCAGTGAACAATACAGTTACCCCTTTTTTAGTAAATTCCACTGCAATACCATCCAAACCTGCTGCCTTACCGGCTTTCATCTTCCACAAAACTTTTACCACCTCTTCTTTCTTTATCAAATCATTCTCCCTAACCCTCTCACTTTGCACACCACCTCGACCAAAACACACTATATCTGCCACTCTATCATTAAAGACATTCAACAAACCTTCAAAACACTTACTCCATCTCCTTCTCACATCACCACTACTTGATATCACCTCACACCAGCCCCCTCACTGATGTTTCCATTTATTCCCTTGTCTTACGCACTATATTAAGTTCCTTCCAAAACATGTTTTTATTTTCTGTTAAATTTAATGATACTCTCTCACTACAACTCTCATTTGCCCTCTTTTTCGCCTCTTGCACCTTTTTTTTGACCTCCTTCCTCTTTCTTTCATACATCTACCAGTCATTTTTATTATTTTCCTGCAAAAATCATCTAAATTCCTCCTTCTTGACTTTCACAAATAATCTTACTTTTTCATCCCACCACTCACTACCCTTTCTAATCTGCCCACCTTCCACGCTTCTCATGTCACAGGCATCGTTTGCATAAGCCATCACTGCTTTCTTAAATACATCCCATTCCTCCTAAACTCCCGTTACGTCCTTTGTTCTCACCTTTTTCCATTCTGTACTCATTCTCTCCTGATACTCCCTTACACAAGTCTCCTTCCTAAGCTCACTTACTCTCACCACTCTCTTAACTCCAACATTCTCTCTTCTTTTCTGAAAACCTCTACAAATCTTCACCCGCGCCTCCACAAGATAATGATCAGACATCCCTTCAGTTGCACCTCTCAGCACATTAACATTAACATTAATTAACATTAAAAGTTAATATATATATATATATATATATATATATATATATATATATATATATATATATATATATATATATATATATATATATATATATATATATATATATATATATATATATTTATCTATGTATATATATATATGTATATACATATGTATATATATATATATATATATATATATATATATATATATATATATATATATATATATATATATATATATATATATATATATATATATATATATATATATATTATTATTATTATTATTATTATTATTTTTCTTTGTCGCTGTCTCCCACATTTTTGAGGTAGCGCAAGGAAACAGACAAAGGAAATGGCCCAACCCACCCCCATACACATGTATATACATACACGTCCACACACGCAAATTTACATACCCATACATCTCAATGTACACATATATATACACACACAGACATATACATATATAAACATGTACATAATTCATACTGTCTGCCTTTATTTATTCTCATCGCCACCTCGCCACACATGGAATAACATCCCCTCCCCCCTCATGTGTGCGAGATAGCGCTAGGAAAAGACAACAAAGGCCCCATTCATTCACACTCAGTCTCTAGCTATCATGTAATAATGCCCGAAACCACAGTTCCCTTTCCACATCCAGGCCCCAGTGAACTTTCCATGGTTTACCCCAGACGCTTCACATGCCCTGATTCAATCCATTGACAGCACGTCGACCCCGGTATACCACATCGATCCAATTCACTCTATTCCTTGCCCGCCTTTCACCCTCCTGCATGTTCAGGACCCGATCACTCAAAATCTTTTTCACTCCATCTTTCCACCTCCGATTTGGTCTCCCTCTCCTCCTCATTCCCTCCACCTCCGACACATATATCCTCTTGGTCAATCTTTCCTCACTCATTCTCTCCATGTGCCCAAACCATTTCAAAACACTCTCTTCTGCTCTCTAAACCATGCTCTTTTTATTTCCACACATCTCTCTTACCCTTACATTACTTACTCGATCAAACCACCTCACCACATATTGTCCTCAAACATCTTTCCAGCACATCCACCCTCCTGCGCACAACTCTATCCATAGCCCACACCTCGCAGCCATACAACATTGTTGGAACCACTATTCCTTCAAACATAGCCATTTTTGCTTTCCAAGATAATGTTCTCGACTTCCACACATTCTTCAAGGCTCCCAGGATTTTCACCCCCTCCTCCACCCTATGATTCACTTCCGCTTCCATGGTTCCATCCGCTGCCAGATCCACTCCCAGATATCTAAAAGACTTTACTTCCTCCAGTTTTTCTCCATTCAAACTTACCTCCCAGTTGACTTGACCCTTAACCCTACTGTACCTAATTTTTTTATTTTTTTTATTATACTTTGTCGCTGTCTCCCGCGTTTGCGAGGTAGCCCAAGGAAACAGACGAAAGAAATGGCCCCCCCCCCCCCATACACATGTATATACATACGTCCACACACGGAAATATACATACCTATATATATATATATATATATATAGGTATGTATATATATATATATATATATATATATATATATATATATATATATATATATATATATATATATATATATATATATATATATATTTATATATATATATATATATATATATGTACATGGTAAAGGATGTGTGGATCAGGTGTTTGCTTTGAAGAATGTATGTGAGAAATTTGTATGTAGCATTTATGGATCTGGAGAAGGCATATGATAGAGTTGATAGAGATGCTGTGTGGAAGGTATTAAGAATATATGGTGTGGGAGGCAAGTTGTTAGAAGCAGTGAAAAGTTTGTATCGAGGATGTAAGGCATGTGTACCTGTAGGAAGAGAGGAAAGTGATTGGTTCTCAGTGAATGTAGGTTTGCGGCAGGGGTGTGTGATGTCTCCATGGTTGTTTAATTTGTTTTTGGATGGAGTTGTTAGAGAGGTGAATGGAAGAGTTTTGGAAAGAGGGGCAAGTATGCGGTCTGTTGTGGATGAGAGAGCTTGGGAAGTTAGTCAGTTGTTGTTCGCTGATGATACAGCGCTGGTTGCTGATTCATGTGAGAAACTGCAGAAGCTGGTGACTGAGTTTGGTAAAGTGTGTAAAAGAAGAAAGTTATGAGTAAATATGAATAAGAGCAAGGTAATTAGGTACAGTAGGGTTGAGGGTCAAGTCAACTGGGAGTTAAGTTTGAATGGAGAAAAATGGAGGAAGTAAAGTGTTTTAGATATCTCGGAGTGGATCTGGCAGCGGATGGAACCATGGAAGCGGAAGTTAATCATAGGGTGGGGGAGGTGGCGAAAATCCTGGGAGCCTTGAAGAATGTGTGGAAGTGGAGAACATTATCTCGGAAAGCAAAAATGGGTATGTTTGAAGGAATAGTGGTTCCAACAATGTTGTATGGTTGCGAGGCGTGGGCTATGGATAGAGTTGTGCGCAGGAGGGTTGATATGCTGGAAATGAGATGTTTGAGGACAATGTGTGGTGTGAGGTGGTTTGATCGAGTAAGTAATGTAAGGTAGGAGAGATGTGTGGAAATAAAAAGAGCGTGGTTGACAGAGCAGAAGAGGGTGTTTTGAAATGGTTTGGGCACATGGAAAGAATGAGTGAGGAAAGATTGACCAAGAGGATATATGTGTCGGAGGTGGAGGCAGCGAGGAGAAGTGGGAGACCAAATTGGAGGTGGAAAGAAGGAGTGAAAAAGATTTTGTGTGATCAGGGCCTGAACATGCAGGAGGGTGAAAGGCGGGCAAGGAATAGAGTGAATTTGAGCGATGTGATATACCGGGTTTGACATGCTGTCAGTGGATTAAATCAGGTCATGTGAAGCGTCTGGGGTAAACCATGGAAAGTTGTGTGGGGCCTGGATGTGGAAAGGGAGCTGTGTTTTCGGGCATTATTGGGTGACAGCTGGAGACTGAGTGTGAACGAATGGGGCCTTTGTTGGGTTTTCCTAGTGCTACCTCGCACACATGAGGGGGGAAGGGGATGGTACTCCATGTGTGGCGAGGTGGCGATGGGAATGAATAGGGGCAGACAGTGTGAATTGTGTGCAGGGGTATATATGTATGTGTCTGTGTGTGTATATATATATGTACATTGAGATGTATAGGTATGTATATTTGCGTGTGTGGGCGTGTGTGTGTGTACATTGTGTATGGGGGTGGGTTGTGCCATTTCTTTCGTCTGTTTCCTTGCGCTACCTCGCAAACGCGGGAGACAGCGACAAAGCAAAATATATATATATATATATATATATATATATATATATATATATATATATATATATATATA
The DNA here is from genome assembly GCF_036320965.1 of Panulirus ornatus. Classification (NCBI taxonomy): domain Eukaryota; kingdom Metazoa; phylum Arthropoda; class Malacostraca; order Decapoda; family Palinuridae; genus Panulirus; species Panulirus ornatus. The sequence continues at coordinate 23,811,889 of NC_092269.1, forward strand.
TATATATATATATATATATATGTACATATATATATATATATATATGTATATATGTATGTATGTATGGCTTGGTGTCTACAGGGTGCCTGAGTGCAAGGCAAGGTTTTTAATTGGCGTTTTACAAGAATAAGTTCTTGCAAGAGAATTTTGCTCTGTACTTGTTTGAATTTCTGACATGCTTATTGCAGAGAGTAGGCAAGCAGAAAGGGACACTTAGTCATAGTAGAACTAGCATACTGCTAGATTTTTTTTTTCAAATTTGTAATTACATTTGGTGATGCAGCCAATTCATTCATTTGACTTGCGCACCAGTACTACACTTCACACCTGCTTGAATGAATGAATGAAAAAGTTGCGCTGACAACTGGGAGATGCTGTTATCATGCCTGACAAGACTTTAGTCGGCAGCTGTTATTAAGATACTCTCTCAACACCTTAGAGGAACAGTCTGTTGGTACTTGAAATGTCACCTTGTCAATTCTTGGTGCATTGCAGTCTTTTACTGACATAAAGAGATAATGAAGAATTTGTAAAAATATATATTTTTTTACATTAGATTATTTCAATCTGGGCATGAAGTAATGAATTTTTGTTTACTATCATGCAGCAGATTAATAATTGCACAATTTTTTATTGTTTTAAATGACAGTTAAGAGCACTTCGTATGTACTGATATATCTGGTTAAAGTTTGCTCTTTACCTTCTATCTAAGGAACTATATTCATCACATCATATAAATGATATAGTAATACTAAAACTGGTTACTTTTCAGATTTTCTGAAAAGTTTCTAGTTTACTTTCATGATTGAAATGCAAAGTTAGTGAGAGTGATCATTGATACGTAATTGGTTTTGATATTTCCACCAGATACTGATACTCCAGTGTATATTGAGTGCTTTTACTTTCTCACCATATATGTACTATATATTCTCATGCAACAAGTGTTGTACATACAAAAGATGTAAGGGGATTTTCAAATTGAGGGATTGGGGTCTTTAAAATTATAATGTGCAGTTTATGGAATGCTATATGAAAAAAGATAATTAAGTAATTAAGAAAACTTAAAATGCATTGAGTTATAACAATTTGAGCAACAATCTCCCATGTTTTTTTGTATCATCCAAAAAAATATATGAATTATCAAAGTGTCTGGTCTGAAAATTTTTAAACTAATGCTAAAGAAACCATGGTATATTATAAATAGATCTAATGCCTCACTTTTAGTTTGGGTGATACGGTGCCATATTAAACTTAGCAAGTTTGTATTGCAAATGTTTTAGGTTCCTGACTCCTCACACGACACATTATTTGTATGAATATCTCTGTTTAACATTAGGGTTCTTGTTGTTTAATTCCTTAGTACATTTTCATACAAAATGTGTGCCTCCAATCTTAGTATGGCACAATTGTTCAGGGATATTCTACTGAGAATTTTTTATGAAATGTTCAGGTTATTTGACAGTTCAAATCACTTCATTCCTGTGGACTGTAGTAGTATAAAAATCCAGAACGATTTTATAAATGGATTTTATTTATATTCTTTAGGCTGCAATCATATTTTGTAGATGTAAGTTTACAAGGAACTTAATTTTACTTCAAATATAATGAAAATATCGGATGTATTGAAAGTTCAAATTATCAAAGTGCGGGTTTTCCTGGTTTTACTGTATAGAGGTATGGAGGTAAATAATAATTGCATTTATGCCATAATATACATTTAATAGATAATGATACACAAAAAATAACAAATTGATTTTGCTCATTTGTACAGAGTACTGTTGTCAGTGTATTGTGGCTAATGTTGTATGAAGGTATCTGCATTTCTGCCAAAGTGGGGTCCAGTGGAGGTCCTCATTGGTGATGTTGTATATGACGTCAAGCCGTTCCAAGTATTAGTATGTATTCTACATGCACCTTAGTAGCTATGTGCCAAAGTTAGTCTGTCACACCAGTAGATTTCAAGAATTTTTCTAAACAAATGTTGATGTGATGTGAGATTTATAATGATGTTGGTATGTTTTATTTAACTATGATGTCATATATTTTAGATTTTTGAAATGTTTATATTGTTTAATTATTTATAAGATACCTATTTATGTTTCTTTATATCTGATAGGTTGGCAATTATTCTGAAGTCTTTACATTTATAGTAGCCAATGATTACTGAAAGAATATAAAGTCATATGAAATGAAAGTGAAAATGCTGATATATATATATATATATATATATTTCCCTGGGGATAGGGGAGAAAGAATACTTCCCACGTATTCCCTGCGTGTCGTAGAAGGCGACTAAAAGGGAAGGGAGCGGGGGGCTGGAAATCCTCCCCTCTCGTTTTTTTTTTTTTTTTTTTTTTTTTTCTTTTTTTTTTTTATTTTCCAAAAGAATGAACAGAGAAGAGGTCCAGGTGAGGATATTCCCTCAAAGGCCCAGTCCTCTGTTCTTAACGCTACCTCGCTATCGCGGGAAATGGCGAATAGTATGAAAAAAAAAAAAAAAAAAATATATATATATATATATATATATATATATATATATATATATATATATATATATATATACATACACAGGCAAATACATATATGCACGTGTACATAATTCATATTGTCTACCTTTATTCATTCCCGTCGCCGACCCACCACACATGAAATGAAAAACCCCTTCCCCCTCACATGTGCGCGAGGTAGCACTGGGAAAAGATAAAAAAGGCTACATTCGTTCACACTCAGTCTCTAGCTGTCATGTATAATGCACCAAAAGCACAGCTCCCTTTTCCACATCCAGGCCCCACAAAACTTTCCATGGTTTACCCCAGACGCATCACATGCCCTGGATCAATCCATTGACATCACGTCGACCCTGGTATACCACATCTTTCCAATTCTCTCTATTCCTTGCACGCCTTTCACCCTCCTGCATATTCAAGCCCCGATCACTCAAAATCCTTTTCACTCCATCTTTCCACCTCCGATTTGGCCTCCCACGTCTCCTCTTTCCATCCACCTCTGACACATATATCCTCTTGGTCAATGTTTCCTCACTCATTCTCTCCATGTGCCCAAACCATTTCAAAACACCCTCTTCTGCTCTCTCAACCACGCTCTTTTTATTTCCACACATCTCTCTTACCCTTACATTACTTACTCGATCAAACCACCTCACACCACATATTGTCCTCAAACATCTCATTTCCAGCACATCCACCTTCCTCCGCACAACTCTATCTATATTCCACGCCTCGCAACCATATAACATTGTTGGAACCACTATTACTGCAAACATACCCATTTTTGCTTTCCAAGATAACGTTCTCGACTTCCACACATTGTTCAACGCACCCAGAACTTCCGCCCCCTCACCCACCTTATCATTCACTTCCGCTCCCATGGTTCCATCCGCTGCCAAATCCACTCCCAGATATCTAAAACACTTCACATCCTCCATTTTTTTTCCCTTTAAACTAACCTCCCAAGTGACTTGTCCCTCAACCCTTCTGTACCTAATAACCTTGCTCTTATTGACATCTACCTTCAGCTTTCTTCTTTCACACACTTTACCAAACTCAGTCACCGGCTTCTGTAGTTTCTCACCCGAATCAGCCGCAACGCTGTATCATCAGCGAACAACAACTGACTGGCTTCCCAAGCTCTCTCATCTTCAACAGACTGCATACTTGACTCTCTTTCCAAGACTCTTGCATTCACTCCCTAACAACCCCATCCATAAACAAATTAAACAACTATGGAGACATCATGCACCCCTGCCGTAAACCAACATTCACTTAGAACCAATCACTTTCTTCTCCTCCTACATGTACACATGTCTTACATCCTCGATAAAACTTTTTTCTGTTTGCTAACAACTTACCTTCCACACCATATGTTCATAATACCTTCCACAGAGCTTCTCATCTATCAACTCTATCATATGACTTCTTCAGATCTATATAATGCTACACGCAAATCCATTTGATTTCTAAGTATTTCTCACATACATTCTTCAAAACAAACACCTGATACACACATCCTCTATCATTTCTGAAACTACGCTACTTTTCCCCAGTCTGATACTTTGTACGTGCCTTCACCCTCTCAATCAATACCCTCCCATACATTTTCACAGGAACACTTAACAAACTTACACCTCTGTAATTTGAGCACTCACTCTTATCCTCTTTGCCGTTGTGCAATTTCAGTATGAAGGCATTCCTCCAGCTCTCAGGCACCTCACCATGAGTCATACATATTTCAAATAATCTGACCAACCAGTGAACAATACAGTTACCCCTTTTTTAGTAAATTCCACTGCAATACCATCCAAACCTGCTGCCTTACCGGCTTTCATCTTCCACAAAACTTTTACCACCTCTTCTTTCTTTATCAAATCATTCTCCCTAACCCTCTCACTTTGCACACCACCTCGACCAAAACACACTATATCTGCCACTCTATCATTAAAGATATTCAACAAACCTTCAAAACACTCACTCCATCTCCTTCTCACATCACCACTACTTGGTATCACCTCACACCAGCCCCCTCACTGATGTTTCCATTTGTTCCCTTGTCTTACGCACTATATTAAGTTCCTTCCAAAACATCTTTTTATTTTCTGTTAAATTTAATGATACTCTCTCACTACAACTCTCATTTGCCCTCTTTTTCGCCTCTTGCACCTTTTTTTTGACCTCCTTCCTCTTTCTTTCATACATCTACCAGTCATTTTTATTATTTTCCTGTAAAAATCATCTAAATTCCTCCTTCTTGACTTTCACAAATAATCTTACTTTTTCATCCCACCACTCACTACCCTTTCTAATCTGCCCACCTTCCACGCTTCTCATGTCACAGGCATCGTTTGCATAAGCCATCACTGCTTTCTTAAATACATCCCATTCCTCCCAAACTCCCGTTACGTGCTTTGTTCTCACCTTTTTCCATTCTGTACTCATTCTCTCCTGATACTCCCTTACACAAGTCTCCTTCCTAAGCTCACTTACTCTCACCACTCTCTTAACTCTAACATTCTCTCTTCTTTTCTGAAAACCTCTACAAATCTTCACCCGCGCCTCCACAAGATAATGATCAGACATCCCTCCAGTTGCACCTCTCAGCACATTAACATTAACATTAATTAACATTAAAAGTCTTTCTTTCGCGCGCCTATCAATTAACACGTAATCCAATAACTCTCCCTGGCCATCTCTCCTACTTACATATGTATACTTATATATATATCTCTTTTTTTAAACTAGGTATTCCCAATCACCAGTCCTTTTTCAGCACATAAATCTACAAGCTCTTCACCATTACCATCTACAACACTGAACCCCCTGTACACCAACTATTCCCTCAACTGCCACATTACTCACCTTTGCATTCAAATCACCGATCACTATAACCCGGTGTCGTACATCAAAACTACTAATACACTCACCCAGCTGCTCCCAAAACACTTGCCTCTCATGATCTTTCTTTTCTTGCCCAGGTGCATATGCACTAATAATCACCCATCTCTCTCCATCCACTTTCAGTTTTACCCATATCAATCTAGAGTTTACTTTCTTACACTCTATCATATACTCCCACCACTCCTGTCTCAGGAGTAGAACTACTCCCTCCCTTGCTCTTGTCCTCTCACTTACTACTGACTCTCCTCCCAAGACATTCCCAAACAACTCTTCCCCTTTACCCTTGAGCTTCGTTTCATTTAGAGCCAAAACATCCAGGTTCCTTTCCACAAACATATTACCTATCTCAACCTTTTTTCTCATCTTGGTTACATCCACACACATTTAGACATCCCAATCTGAGCTTTCGAGGAGGATGAACATTTCTCGAGTGACTCCTTCTTCTGTTTGCCCTTTTAGAAAGTTGAAATACAAGGAGGGGAGGGTTTCGAGCCCCCGCTCCCGTCCCGAGGGTGCAGTTCTTTCTCCCTCTCTCTTCAAAGTCTCCCAACATGACCTCCCATTAGCTCATACAAACGTCAGCATGAAGATCCTTTAATATGTGGACGACCTCACAATCACATCACATCATCCTGACACCACAGTGAAAAAATCAAGCACGCAACACTATATTACACATTTGGAACAAAAGATCACCAAGAATAGATTATTAGCATCTCTATCAAAGACTTCTATCAATCTCTTTTATATTTCTATTTAGTGCATTTCTGTCTTCTAGGCCAAAGGCAGACGGGAATCTAGCTCCAACACAGTCACAGTTACCTCGCATCGATAGTCAAACCAATTGAATAAAACACCAACAATTTACTCCCCATATCAATATCGTCAACACAAAAACCCCCATGACACTAACTGCTATCAGATTTAGGCGAGTAAAATCAACATCCTCTACTAACAATGCATCTGACTTTTATTAAGTTATGCTTCATCTGCCTGGTCTTCCACTCCCTCAATAACCAAAAGTACAAAGTTGTAAACCACATAAGATGGTGAGCTTAGACAATCACTGGATACCTACCAACCACAAGCTCTTAACACTTGTACGATGAAATAAAATCATTTAAATTCAGTCTCACCTCAACATGCTTGGCACTCAGTTCATGCAACAACACTAAACCTCTACAACCCAACTGTACAGCAAATCATCAAACTCTAAGTAGAAATAAAAAGCGATCCTTTGTCTCACTATTCATTAATCTCTACTCACAACTCATCCCTCACTCCTAACAAATATAAATTGATAAAAAACATGCAAAGTGAAAAAGCAAGACAAGCACTAAACATCCCGATTCAGCCTCAAACTCCTACCCACGAGATTATACCATTCAGAAACCACATTCCCCTAACAAACACAGGTCATACACTCCCGTTTGCGCTCTTGAGATTCAGCGTATCCGAAGACTTATCATGTCCTGGATGTAATCATCATAAAGACGACAGCGAGCGAGTGCTATTCAAGTGCCCTGCTTTGTCTACACATAGAGGCACACCATAACAACACTCTAAGAACTATGACCCCAACCGCTAAGAGTGGTCAGCTTCGTGAGTCTTCCAGGAAAAACACAATGAATATCAGTCCATCTGCCTAAACAAATGTAATAGAAGTTACAATTTCAAGCCATCTCTACGATGATCAGTGTTCAACTATATCCTACAACAAAATAGACAAAGTTTACCAGGTGGCAGATCAGAAGCGTTGTCTTCACCAGCGGCTAGGCAAGAATAAACCACGCATCCCAGAGTCTCAGTATTTATTGATCAAGGCAACTACATTGACATTTTACTGCTCCACGCTGTTAACACGTGAGAATGATATCATATATTTCATATTATTATACTTCATCGACATTTCCCGCGTCAGAGAGGCAACGCCAGAAAACAGACGAAGAATGCCGCATCCACTCATTATATATATATATATATATATATATATATATATATATATATATATATATATATATATATATATATATATATATATATATATATATATATATATATATATATATATATATATATATATATATATATAATTTTTTCTTTTTTTTTTCTTTTTTGCTTTGTCGCTGTCTCCCGCGTTTGCGAGCTAGCGCAAGGAAACAGACGAAAGAAATGGCCCAACCCACCCCCATACACATGTATATACATACGTCCACACACGCAAATATACATACCTACACAGCTTTCCATGGTTTACCCCAGACGCTTCACATGCCCTGATTCAATCCACTGACAGCACGTCAACCCCGGTATACCATATCGATCCAATTCACTCTATTCCTTGCCCTCCTTTCACCCTCCTGCATGTTCAGGCCCCGATCACACAAAATCTTTTTCACTCCATCTTTCCACCTCCAATTTGGTCTCCCACTAATCCTCGTTCCCTCCACCTCCGACACATATATCCTCTTGGTCAATCTTTCCTCACTCATTCTCTCTATGTGCCCAAACCATTTCAAAACACCCTCTTCTGCTCTCTCAACCACGCTCTTTTTATTTCCACACATCTCTCTTACCCTTACGTTACTTACTCGATCAAACCACCTCACACCACAGATTGTCGTCAAAAATCTCATTTCCAGCATATCCATCCTCCTGCGCACAACTCTATCCATAGCCCACGCCTCGCAACCATACAACATTGTTGGAACCACTATTCCTTCAAACATACCTATTTTTGCTTTCCGAGATAATGTTCTCGACTTCCACACATTCTTCAACGCTCCCAGGATTTTCGCCCCCTCCCTCACCCTATGATCCACTTCCGCTTCCATGGTTCCATCCGCTGCCAGATCCACTCCCAGGTATCTAAAACACTTTACTTCCACCAGTTTTTCTCCATTCAAACTTACCTCCCAATTGACTTGACCCTCAACCCTACTGTACCTAATTAACTTACTCTTATTCACATTTACTCTTAACTTTCTTCTTTCACACACTTTACCAAACTCAGTCACCAGCTTCTGCAGTTTCTCACATGAATCAGCCACCAGCGCTGTATCATCAGCGAACAACAACTGACTCACTTCCCAAGCTCTCTCATCCCCAACGGACTTCACTCTTGCCCCTCTTTCCAAAACTCTTGCATTCACCTCCCTAACAACCCCATCCATAAACAAATTAAACAACCATGGAGACATCACACACCCCTGCCGCAAACCTACATTCACTGAGAACCAATCACTTTCCTCTCTTCCTACACGTACACATACCTTATATCCTCGATAACAACTTTTCACTGCTTCTAACAACTTGCCTCCCACACCATATATTCTTAATACCTTCCACAGAGCATCTCCATCAACTCTATCATATGCCTTCTCCAGATCCATAAATGCTACATACAAATCCATTTGCTTTTCTAAGTATTTCTCACATACATTCTTCAAAGCAAACACCTGATCCACACATCCTCTACCACTTTTGGAACCACACTGCTCTTCCCCAATCTGATGCTCTGTACTTGCCTTCACCCTCTCAATCAATACCCTCACATATAATTTACCAGGAATACTCAACAAACTTATACCTCTGTAATTTGAGCACTCACTCTTATCCCCTTTGCCTTTGTACAATGGCACTATGCACGCATTCCGCCAATCCTCAGGCACCTCACCATGAGTCATACATACATTAAATAACCTTACCAACCAGTCAGTGATACAGTCACCCCCTTTTTTAATAAATTCCACTGCAATACCATCCAAACCTGCTGCCTTGCCGGCTTTCATCTTCCGCAAAGCTTTTACTACCTCTTCTCTGTTTACCAAATCATTTTCCCTAACCCTCTCACTTTGCACACCACCTCGACTAAAACACCCTATATCTGCCACTCTATCATCAAACACATTCAACAAACCTTCAAAATACTCACTCCATCTCCTTCTCACATCACCGCTACTTGTTATCACCTCCCCATTTGCGCCCTTCACTGAAGTTCCCATTTGCTCCCTTGTCTTACGCACTTTATTTACCTCCTTCCAGAACATCTTTTTATTCTCCCCAAAATTTAATGATACTCTCTCATCCCAACTCTCATTTGCCCTTTTTTCACCTCTTGCACCTTTCTCTTGACCTCCTGTCTCTTTCTTTTGTACATCTCCCACACAATTGCATTTTTTCCCTGCAAAAATCGTCCAAATGCCTCTCTCTTCTCTTTCACTAAAAATCTTACTTCTTCATCCCACCACTCACTACCCTTTCTAATCAACCCATCTCCCATTCTTCTCATGCCACAAGCATCTTTTGCGCAATCCATCACTGATTCCCTAAATACATCCCATTTCTCCCCCACTCCCCTTACTTCCATTGTTCTCACCTTTTTCCATTCTGCACTCAGTCTCTCCTGGTACTTCCTCACACAAGTCTCCTTCCCAAGCTCACTTACTCTCACCACCCTCTTCACCCCAACATTCACTCTTCTTTTCTGAAAACCCATAAATATGTTCACCTTAGCCTCCATAAGATAATGATCAGACATCCCTCCAGTTGCACCTCTCAGCACATTAACATCCAAAAGTCTCTCTTTCGCGCGCCTGTCAATTAACACGTAATCCAATAACGCTTTCTGGCCATCTCTCCTACTTACATACGTATACTTATGTATATCTCGCTTTTAAACCAGGTATTCCCATTCACCAGTCCTTTTTCAGCACATAAATCTAGAAGCTCTTCACCATTTCCATTTACAACACTGAACACCCCATGTATACCAATTATTCCCTCAACTGCTACATTACTCACCTTTGCATTCAAATCACCCATGACTAAAACCCGGTCTCGTGCATGAAAACCACTAACACACTCATTCAGCTGCTCCCAAAACACTTGCCTCTCATGATCTTTCTTCTCATGCCCAGGTGCATATGCACCAATAATCACCCATCTCTCTCCATCAACTTTCAGTTTTACCCATATTAATCGAGAATTTATTTTCTTACATTCTATCACATACTCCCACAACTCCTGTTTCAGGAGTACTGCTACTCCTTCCCTTGCTCTTGTCCTCTCACTAACCCCTGACTTTACTCCCAAGACATTCCCAAACCACTCTTCCTCTTTACCCTTGAGCTTCGTTTCATTCAGAGTCAAAACATCCAGGTTCCTTTCCTCAAACATACTACCTATCACTCCTTTTTTTCACATCTTGGTTACATCCACACACATTTAGACACCCCAGTCTGAGCCTTCGAGCAGGATGAGCACTCCCCGCGTGACTCCTTCTTCTGTTTCCCATTTTAGAAAGTTAAGAAAAAATACAAGGAGGGGAGGATTTCTGGCCCCCCGCTCCCGTCCCCTCTAGTCGCCTTCTACGACACGCGAGGAATGCGTGGGAAGTATTCTTTCATCCCTATCCCCACGGATAGTATATATATATATATATATATATATATATATATATATATATATATATATATATATATATATATATATATATATATATATATATATATATATAAATATATATATATATATATATATACATATATATATATATATATATATATATATATATATACATACACATACACACGCTCATATACACACACACACACACACACACATATACATATGAAAAAGTAAGAAATAATTTAGAAAACTGAAACTTCTAGCTTGAAATGAAATGAGAAAATGAATGTCACATAATGGTTCAACCTCTGGCTATGGAAAAGGGAAACGTATAATTTATTTACATTAACGTCAATAGTAGTTCTCATCAATTTAACCACTGTATCAATAAGCTTCAATGTCTAAGCAACATTTTTTTTTCCAATTTCACTATTTTCTTGTCAAAGCACCATGTATGAAAACTATCACTCCAGTAACACAACTATAAACATTTACTTCCCGTTTAAAAAAGTTCTGGGGAAGTCTGTCTCGATACACTGCGGGACACTCTACCACCTGGCGAGGTTTGTGTTGCAATGGTTCTTGATTCACAAACGTAGTAGCATCACCCCATTATGATGGTTCTTCTCCTGCTGGCCAAATCCTGCTTCAGCAGTGGTTGTTCACATATATTTCATTAGTTCACTGATTTACTTCATCATATATTACTATCCTTTATGGCCGAGTGGCGTTGGAGAGCAAAATAAGGTATGTAAAAGCCCTGTCCCAATGTCAAAGTGCTGTTCAATACGAAATCATTATCTGTCTCCAAGGGCATTGGCAGCGAGGCTGGCTGGTCACCCCTGCAATATATGGCTGTCACCGGTGCTGGCGAGCGTACTGCGGGTCATGATCTCTAGACAAAATTGCCACAAGATTCACTGGACACATACTTTCAAAGACAAACACAATAATCCAGTTTCAGAGATGGCTGTCATTAGTTAACTTGTTTTTCCTGTTCCGATTTCATATGAGTTTTTCCGTTGATACGCAGCTAATATACGTCTTCATTTTTCTTTGTGACTGATGTATATCATGTACTCTAGTACTAGTATGTTACACAACTAGTATATTACAACACAGTCTAATATTTCATTGGGTCTTTCACACAACACTCAGGACAAAGCATGACGAAGTAGTGAACAATCTAGCATTCTTCATCCAAAATGAATGCTAGATTCATGTTCACCGGGAGGATGTTTTGTGAAATCGATAAAATGATATATATATATATATATATATATATATATATATATATATATATATATATATATATATATATATATATATATATATATATATATATATATATATATATATATATATTTATATTTATATATTTATATATAAGAATATATATTGCTGTTCGCTGATGATACAGCGCTGGTGGCTGATTCATGTGAGAAACTGCAGAAGCTGGTGACTGACTTTGGTAAAGCATGTAAAAGAAGAAAGCTGAGAGCAAATGTGAATAACAGCAATGTTATTAGGTACAGTAGAGACAAGTCAATTGGGAGTTAAGTTTGAATGGAGAAAAACTGGAGGAAGAGAAGTGTTTTACATAACTGGGAGAGGATTTGGCAGCAGATGGAACCATGGAACCAAAATTGAATCATTAGGTGGGGGAGGGGGCGAAAGCTCTGGGAGCGTTGAAGAATGTGTGGAAGTCGAGAACATTAAGGAATAGTAGTTCCAACAATGTTATATGGTTACGAGGCGTAGGCTATGAATAGAGTTGAGCAGAAGCGGGTGGATATGCTGGAAATGAGATGTTTGAGGACAATATGTGGTGTGAGGTGGTTTCATCGAGTAAGTAATGAAAGGTTAAGGGAGATGTGTGGTAATAAAAAGAGTGTGGTTGGGAGAAGAGAAGAGGGTGTTTTGAAATGGTTTGGTCACATGAAGATAATGAGTGAGGAAAGATTGACCAAGAGGATATATGTGTCAGAGGTGGAGGGAACGAGAAGTGGGAGACCAAATTGGAGGTGGAAAGATGGAGTGAAAAAAATTTTGAGTGATCGGGACCTGAACACGCTAGTGGGTGAAAGGCGTGCAAGGAATAGAGTGAATTGGAACGAAGTGGTATACCGTGCTCGACGTGCTGTCATTGGATTGAACCAGGGCTTGTGAAGCGTCTGGAGTAAACCATAGAAAGCTTTGTGGGATCTGGAGGTGGAAAGTGTGGTTTCAGTGAATTATACATGACAGCTAGAGGATGAGTGTGAACGAATGTGGCCTTTGTTGTCTTTTCCTAGCGCTGCCTCGCGCACATGAGGGGGGAGGGGGTTCTATATATATGTATTTTAATCATTTATTTATTTTCCTTTGTCGCTGTCTCCCGCGATAACGAGGTACCGTAAGGAAACAGACGAAAGAAATTGCCCAACCCACCCACATACACAGGTATATACATACACGTCTACACACGCAAATATACATAACTATACATCTCAATGTACACATATATATACACACACAGACATATACACCTCGATACACGAAATAACAGCCCCCTCCCCTCTCATGTGTGCGAGGTAGTGCTAGGAAAAGACAACAAAGGCCACATTCGTTAACACTCAGTCTCTAGTTGTCATGTAATAATGCACCAAAAACACAGCTACCTTTCCACATCCAGGCCCCACAGAATTTCCATGGTTTAGCCCAGACGCTTCACATGCCCAGGTTCTATACATTGACAGCACGTCGACCCTGGTATACCACATCGTTCCAATTCACTCTAATCCTTGCACGCCTTTCACCCTCTTGGATGTTCAGGCCCCAATCACTCAAAAACTTTTTAGCTCCATCTTTCCTCCTCCAATTTGGTCTCCCACTTCTGCTCGTTCCCTCCACCTCTGATATATATATCCTCTTGGTCAATCTTTCCTCACTCATTCTCTACATATGACCAAACCACTCCAAAACAACATCTTCTGCTCACGGAACCACACTCTATTTATTACTACATATCTCTTTTACCCTATTATTACTTACTCGATCAAACCACCTCACACCACATATTGTCCTCAAACATCTCATTTCCAGCACATCCATCCTCCTCCGCACAACTCTATCCATAGCCCAAGCCTCGCAATATATATATATATATATATATATATATATATATATATATATATATATATATATATATATATTTTTTTTTTTTTTTTTTTTTGCTTTGTCGCTGTCTCCCGCGTTTGCGAGGTAGCGCAAGGAAACAGACGAAAGAAATGGCCCAACCCACCCCCATCCACATGCCTTGATTCAATCCACTGACAGCACGTCAACCCCGGTATAACAC
>NC_092269.1:23826148-23838312 GCF_036320965.1 Panulirus ornatus
GTCTCCCACTTCTCCTCGTTCCCTCCACCTCCGGCACATATATCCTCTTGGTCAATCTTTCCTCCCTCATTTTCTCCATGTGCCCAAACCATTTCAAAACACCCTTTTCTGCTCTCTCAGCCACGCTGTTTTTATTTCGACACATCTCTCTTACCCTTACGTTACTTACTCGATCGAACCACCTCACACCACATATTGTCCTCAAACGTCTCATTTCCAGCACATCCATCCTCCTGCGCATAACTCTATCCATAGCCCACGCCTCGCAACCATACAACATTGTTGGAACCACTATTCCTTCAAACATACCCATTTTTGCTTTCCGAGATAATGTTCTCGACTTCCACACATTCTTCAAGGCTGACAGGATTTTCGCCCCCTCCCCCACCCTATGATCCACTTCCGCTTCCATGGTTCCATCCGCTGCCAGATCCACTCCCAGATATCTAAAACACTTTACTTCCTCCAGTTTCTCTCCATTTAAACTTACCTCCCAATTGACTTGACCCTCAACCCTACTGTACCTAATAACCTTGCTCTTATTCGCATTTACTCTTAACTTTCTTCTTTCACACACTTTACCAAACTCAGTCACCAGCTTCTGCAGTTTCTCACATGAATCAGCCACCAGCGCTGTATCATCAGCAAACAACAACTAACTAACTTCTCAAGCTCTCTCATCCCCAACAGACTTCATACTTGCCCCTCTTTCCAAAACTCTTGCATTCACCTCCCTAACAACCCCATCCATAAACAAATTAAACAACCATGGAGATATCACACACCCCTGCCGCAAACCTACATTCACTAAGAACGAATCACTTTCCTGTCTTCCTACACGTACCCATGCCTTACATCCTCGATAAAATCTTTTCACTGCTTCTAACAACTTGCCTCCCACACCATATATTCTTAATACCTTCCACAGAGCCTCTCTATCAAGTCTATCATATGCCATCTACAGATCCATAAATGCTACCTACAAATCCATTTGCTTTTTTAAGTATTTCTCACATACATTCTTCAAAGCAAACACCTGATCCACACATCCTCTACCACTTCTGAAGAGGGCGGTGAGAGTAAGTGAGCTTGGGAAGGAGACTGTGTGAGGAAGTACCAGGAGAGACTGAGTACAGACTGGAAAAAGGTGAGAACAATGGAAGTAAGGGGAGTGGGGGAGGAATAGGATGTATTTAGGGAATCAGTGATGGATTGTGCAAAAGATGCTTGTGGCATGAGAAGAGTGGGAGGTGGGTTGATTAGAATGAGTAGTGAATGGTGGGATGAAGAAGTAAGATTATTAGTGAAAGAAAAGAGAGAGGCATTTGGACGATTTTTGCAGGGAAAAAATGCAATTGAGTGGGAGATGTATAAAAGAAAGAGACAGCAGGTCAAGAGAAAGGTGCAAGAGGTGAAAAAGAGGGCAAATGAGAGTTGGGTTGAGAGAGTATCATTAAATTTTAGGGAGAATAAAAAGATGTTCTGGAAGGAGGTAAATAAAGTGCGTAATACAAGGGAGCAAATGGGAACTTCAGTGAAGGGCGCAAGTGGTGAGGTGATAACAAATCGTGGTGATGTGAGAAGGAGATGGAGTGAGTATTTTGAAGGTTTGTTGAATATGTTTGATGACAGAGTGGCAGATATAGGGTGTTTTGGTCGAGGTGGTGTGCAAAGTGAGAGGTTTAGGGAAAATGATTTGGTAAACAGAGAAGAGGTAGTAAAAGCTTTGCGGAAGATGAAAGCCGGCAAGGCAGCAGGTTTGGATGGTATGGCAGTGGAATTTATCAAAAAAGGGGGTGACTGTATTATCGACTGGTTGATAAGGTTATTCAACGTATGTATGTCTCATGGTGAGGTGCCTGAGAATTGGCGGAATGCGTGCATAGTGCCATTGTACAAAGGCAAAGGGGATAAGAGTGAGTGCTCAAATTCCAGAGGTATAAGTTTGTTGAGTATTCCTGGTAAATTATATGGGAGGGTATCGATTGAGAGGGTGAAGGCACGTACAGAGCATCAGATTGGGGAAGAGCAGTGTGGTTTCAGAATATATATATATATATATATATATATATATATATATATATATATATATATATATATATATATATATATATATACATATATGTATATATTTTTTTTTTTCGTCGCTCTCTCCCGCGTTTGCGAGGTAGCGCAAGGAAATAGACGAAAGAAATGGCCCAACCCACCCCCATACACATGAATATACATACACGTCCACACACGCAAATATACATACCTACACAGCTTTCCATGGTTTACCCCAGACGCTTCAAATGCCCTGATTCAATCCACTGACAGCACGTCAACCCCGGTATATCACATCTCTCCAATTCACTCTATTCCTTGCCCTCCTTTCACCCTCCTGCATGTTCAGGCCCCGATCACACAAAATCTTATTCACTCTATCTTTCCACCTCCAATTTGGTCTCCCACTTCTCGTTCCCTCCACCTCCGACACATATATTCTCTTGGTCAATCTTTCCTCACTCATTCCCTCCATGTGGCCAAACCATTTCAAAACACCCTCTTCTGCTCTCTCAACCACGCTCTTTTTATTTCCACACATTTCTCTTACCATTACGTTACCTACTCGATCAAACCACCTCAGACCACACATTGTCCTCAAACATCTCATTTCCAGCACATCCACCCTCCTGCGCACAGCTCTATCCATAGCCCACACCTCGCATCCATACAAAATTGTTGGAACCACTATTCCTTCAAACATACCCATTTTTGCTTTCTGAGATAATGTTCTCGACTTGCACACATTTTTCAAGGCTCCAAGGAATTTCGTCCCCTCCCCTACCCTATGATCCACTTCCGCTTCCATGGTTCCATCCGCTGCCAGATCTACTCCCAGACATCTAAAACACTTTACTTCCTCCAGTTTTTCTCCATTCAAACTTACCTCCCAATTGACTTGACCCTCAACCCTACTGTACCTAATAACCTTGCTCTTATTCACATTTACTCTTAACTTTCTTCTTTCACACACTTTACCAAACTCAGTCACCAGCTTCTGCAGTTTCTCACATTAATCAGCCCCCAGCGCTGTATCATCAGCGAACAACAACTGACTCACTTCCCAAGCTCTCTCATCTACAACAGACTTCATACCTTCCCCTCTTTCCAAAACTCTTGCATTCACCTCCCTAACAACCCCATCCATAAACAAATTAAACAAACATGGAGACATCACACACCCCTGCCGCAAACCTACATTCACTGAGAACCAATCACTTTCCTCTCTTCCTACACGTACACATGCCTTACATCCTCGATAAAAACTTTTCACTGCTTCTAACAACTTGCCTCCCACACCATATATTCTTAATACCTTCCACAGAGCATCTCTATCAACTCTATCATATGCCTTCTCCAGATCCATAAATGCTACATACAAATCCATTTGCTTTTCTAAGTATTTCTCACATATATTCATCAAAGCAAACACCTTATCCACACATCCTCTACCACTTCTGAAACCACACTGCTATTCCCCAATCTGATGCTCTGTACATGCCTTCACCCTATCAATCAATACCCTCCCATATAATTTACCAGGAATACTCAACAAACTTATATCTCTGAAATTTGAGCACTCACTCTTATCCCCTTTGCCTTTGTACAATGGCACTATGCACGCATTCCGCCAATCCTCAGGCACCTCATCATGAGTCATACATACATTAAATAACTTTACCAACCAGTCAATAATACAGTCACCCCCTTTTCTAATAAATTCCACTGCAATACCATCCAAACCTGCTGCCTTGCCGGCTTTCATTTTCCACAAAGCTTTTACTACCTCTTCTCTGTTTACCAAATCATTTTCCCTAACCCTCTTACTTTGCACACCACCTCGACCAAAACACCCTACATCTGCCACTCTATCATCAAACACATTCAACAAACCTTGAAAATACTCACTCCATCCCTTTCTCACATCACCACTACTTGTTATCACAGTTCCCATTTGCTCCCTTGTCTTACGCACTTTATTTACCTCCTCCCAGAACATGTTTATATATATATATATATATATATATATATATATATATATATATATATATATATATATATATATATATTTTTATTTATTTCATTTATTTTGCTTTGTCGCTATCTCTCGCGTTAGCGAAGTAGCGCTAGGAAAAGACAACAAAGGCCACATTCGTTCATACTCAGCCTTTAGCTGTCATTTATAATGCACCGAAACCACAGCTCCCTTTCCACATCCATGACCCACAGAACTTTCCTTGGTTTACTCCAAACGCTTCACATGCCCTAGATCAATCAATGAACAGTACGTCGACCCCGGTATACCACGTAGTTCCAATTTACTCTATTCCTTTCACGCCTTTCACCCTCCTGCATGTTCAGGCTCCGATCACTCAAAATCTTTTCCACTCCATATTTCCACATCCAGTTTGGTCTCCCACTTCTCCTCGTTCCCTCCACTTTGACACATATATCCTCTATGTCAGTCTTTCCTCACTCATTACCTCCATGTGACCAAACCATTTCAAAACACCCTCTTCTGCTCTCTCAACCACACTCTTTTTATTTTCACACATCTCACTTACCCTTTCATTACTTATTTGATCAAACCACCTCACACCACATATTGTCCTCAAACATCTCATTTCTAGCACATCCACCCTCCTCCGCACAACTTTATCCATAGCACACGCCTCGCAGCCATATAACATTGTTGGAACCACTATTACTCGAAACGTACCCATTTTTGCTATCCGAGATAATGTTCTCGACTTCCACACATTCTTCAACGCTCCCAGAACTTTCGCCCCTCCCCCACCCTATGATTCACTTCCACTTCCATGGTTCCATCCACTGCTAAATCCACTCCCAGGTATCTAAAACAGTTCACTTCCTCCAGGTTTTTCCATTCAAACTTACCTCACAATTGACGTGTCCCTCAACCCTACTATACCTAATAACTTTGATCTGATTCACACTTATTCTCAGCTTTTTTTGTTTCGCACTCTTTACCAAACTCACTTTCCAGCTTCTGCTGTTTCTCACACGAATCAGCCACCAGCGCTTTAACATCAACGAACAACAACCGACTCAATCCCACGCTCTCTCATCCACAACAGACTTCCTATTTGCCCCTCTTTCGAAAACTCTTGCATTCACCACCTTAACAACCCCATCCGTAAATAAATTAACCAACCATGGTGACACCACACACCCCTGTCGCAAACCATATTTCACTGAGAACCAGTCACTTTCCTCTCTTCCTACACTTACACATACCTTACATTCTCGATAAAATTTTTTCACTAATTCAAGCAACCTGCAACCACACCACATATTCTTAATACCTTCCACAGGGCATCTCTTTCAACTCAATCATATGCCTTCTGCAGATCCATAAATGCTCCATACATATTCATTTACTTTTCCAAGTATTTCTCATATACATTCTTCAAAGCAAACACTTGATCCACTGGTTCTCTACCGCTTCTAAAACCACACTGCTCTTCCCCAGTCTGATGATCTTTACATGCCTTCATCTTCGCAATCAATACCCTCCTTTATAATTTCCCAGAAATACTCAACAAAATTATACCTCTGTAATTTGAGCACTCATATTTATCCTCTTTGCCTTTGTACAATGGCACTATGCAAGCATTTCTCCAATCCTCAGGCACCTTATCATGAGTCGTACATACATTAAATAACCTTACCAAGAAGTCAACAACACAGTCACCCCCTTTTTTAATAAATTCCACTGCAATACCGTCCAATCCCGCTGCCTTGCCAGCTTCCATCTTCCGCAAAGCTTTCACTACATATTCTCTGTTTAGCAAATTATTTTCCCTAACCGTCTCAATTTGCACAAAACCTTAACCAAAACACCCTATATCTGCCACTATCATCATACACATTCAACAAACCTTCAAAATATTAATTCCATCTCCCTCTTACATCACCACTACTTATCATCACAACCTCCCCCCCATTTGCCCCTTTCAGTGATGTTCCCATTTGTTCTTTGGTCTTACGCACTTCATTTACCTCCTTCCAAAATATCTTTTCATTCTTCCTAAAATTTAATGACACTCTCTCACCCCAACTCTCATCTGCCTTCTTTTTCACCTCTTGCATCTTTCTCTTAGCCACCCGTCTCTTTCTTTTATAATCTCCCAGTCATTTGTAATATTTTCCTGCAAAAATCGTCCAAATGCCTCTCTCTTCTCTTTCATTCACAATATTATTCTTCATCCCGCCATTCACTATCGTTTCTAATCTGCCCACCTACCACGCTTCTCATGCGAGAAGCATCTTTTGTGCAAGCCATCACTGCTTCCCTAAATACATGCAATGCCTCCCCCACTCCCCTTACGTACTTTGTTCTCACCTTTTTCCATTCTGTACTCAGTCTCTCCTGGTACTTCCTCACACAAGTCTCCTTACCAAGCTCACTTACTCTCACCATTCTCTTCACCCCAACATTCTCTTTTCTTTTCTCAAAACCACTTTCGCTTCTACAAGATAATGATTTGACATCCTTCCATTTCCACCTGTCAGCACATTAACGTCCAAAAGTCTCTCTTTCGTACGGCTATCAATTAACACGTAATCCACTAACACTCTCTGGCCATCTCTCCTACTTACATACGTGTACTTATGCATATCTTTCTTTTTAAACCAGGTATTCCCAATCACCAGTCCTTTTTCAGCACATAAATCTACAAGCTCTTAACTATTTCCATTTGCAACACTGAAAACCCCATGTACACCAATGATTCCCTCAACAACCACATTACTCACCTTTGCATTCAAATCCCCCATCACTATAACCCGGTGTCGTGCATCAAAACTACTAACACACTCACTCAGCTGCTCCCAAAACACTTGCCTCTCATAATATTTCCTCTCATGCCCAGGTGCATATTCACCAATAATCACCCATCTCTCTCCATCCACTTTCAGTTTTACACATGTCAATCTAGAGATTCCTTTCTTACACTCTGTCATACACTCCCACCACTCCTGTTTCAGGAGGATTGCTAATCCTTCACTTGCTCTTTTCGTCTCACCAAACCCTGACTTTACCTCCAAGACATTCCCAAACCACTCTTCCCCTTTGCCCTTGATTTACGTTTCACTCAGAGCCAAAACATACACGTTCCTTTCCTCAAACATACTACCTGTCTCTCCTTTTTATCATATATACATATATATATATATATATATATATATATATATATATATATATATATATATATATATATATATATATATATATATATATATATATATATATATATATATATATATATATATATATATATATATATATATATATATATATGTATATATATATATATATATATATATATATATATATATATATATATATATATATATATATATATATATATATATATATATATATATATATATATATATATATATATATATATATATATATATATATATATATATATATATATATATATATATATATATATATATATATATATATATATATATATATATATATATATATATATATATATATATATATATATATATATATATATATATATATATATATATATATATATATATATATATATATATATATATATATATATATATATATATATATATATATATATGGTTGTTTAATTTGTTTATGGGTGGGATTGTTAGAGAGGTGAATGCAAGAATTTTGGAAAGAGGTGAAAGTATGCAGGCTGTTGTGGATGAGAGAGCTTGGGAAGTGAGTCAGTTGTTCGCTGATGATACAGCGCTGGAGGCTGATTCATGTGAGAATCATAAGCAGAAGCTGATGAATGAGTTTGGTAAAGTGTGTGAAAAAAGAAGTTAAAAGTAAATGTGAATAAGAGCAAGGTTATTAGGTACAGTAGGGTTGAGGGTTAAGTAAATTGGGAGATAGGTTTGCATAGAGAAAAACTGGAGGAAGTAAAGTGTTTTAGATATGTGGGAGTGGATCTGGCAGCGGATGGAACCATGGAAGCGGAAGTGAATCATTGGGTGGGGGAGGGGGCGAAAATTCTGGGAGCCTTGAAGAATGTTTGGAAGTCGAGAACATTATCTCGGAAAGCAAAAATGGGTATGTTTGAAGGAATAGTGGTTCCAACAATGTCGTATGGTTGCGAGGCGTGGGCTATGGACAGAGCTGTGCGCAGGAGGGTGGATGTGCTGGAAATGATATGTTTGAGGACAATATGTTTTGTGAGGTGGGTTGATCGAGTAAGTAATGTAAGGGTATGAGAGATGTGTGGAAATAAAAAGAGTGTGGTTGAGAGAGCAGAAGAGGGTGTTTTGAAATGGTTTGGTCACATGGAGAGAAGGAGTGAGGAACGATTGACCAAGAGGATATATGTGTCGGAGTTGGAGGGAACGAGGAGAAGTGGGAGACCAAATTGGAGGTGGAAAGATGGAGTGAAATAGATTTTGTGTGATCGGGGCCTGAACATGCAGGAGGGTGAAAGGAGGGCAAGGAATAGAGTGAATTGGGTCGATGTCAACAGCTTCTGCAGGCAGTGTGAATTGTGTGCATGGGTATATATGTATGTGTCTGTGTGTGTATATATATATGTACATTGAGATGTATAGGTATGTATATTTGCGTGTGTAGACGTGTATGTATATACATTGTGTATGGTGGTGGGTTGGGCCATTTCTTTCGTCCGTTTCCTTGCGCTACCTAGCAAACGCGGGAGACAGCGACAAAGCAAAATGAATAATAAAAAAAAGAAAAAAATATTTGGGGAGGTGATAACAAGTAGTGGTGATGTGAGAAGGAGATGGAGTGAGTATTTTGAAGGTTTGTTGAATGTGTTTGATGATAGAGTGGCAGATATAGGGTGTTTTGGTCGAGGTGGTGTGCAAAGTGAGAGGGTTAGGGAAAATGATTTAGTAAACAGAGAAGAGGTAGTGAAAGCTTTGCGGAAGATGAAAGCCGGCAAGGCACCAGGTTTGGATGGTATTGCAGTGGAATTTATTAAAAAAAGGGGGTGACTGTATTGTTGACATATATATATATATATATATATATATATATATATATATATATATATATATATATATATATATATATATATATATATATATATATATATATATATATATATATATATATATATATAGACATATATATATATATATATATATATATATATATATATATATATATATATATATATATATATATATATATATATATATATATATATATATATATATATATATATGTATATATATATATTTTTTTTTTTTTTTGCTTTGTCGCAGTCTCCCACGTTTGCGAGGTAGCGCAAGGAAACAGACGAAAGAATTGGCCCAACCCTACACAGCTTTCCATGGTTTACGCCAGACGCTTCACATGCCCTGATTCAATCCACTGACAGCACGTCAACCCCAGTATACCACATCGATCCAATTCACTCTATTCCTTGCCCTCCTTTCACCCTCCTGCATGTTCAGGCCCCGATCACACAAAATCTTTTTCACTCCATCTTTCTACCTCCAATTTGGTCTCCCACTTCTTCTCGTTCCCTCCACGTCCGACGCATATATCCTCTTGGTCAATCTTTCCTTACTCATTCTCTCCATGTGCCCAAACCATTTCAAAACACCCTCTTCTGCTCTCTCAACCACGCTCTTTTTATTTCCACACATCTCTCTTACCCTTACGTTACTTACTCGATCAAACCACCTCTAGCCACACATTGTCCTCAAACATCTCATTTCCAGCACATCCATCCTCCTGCGCACAACTCTATCCATAGCCCACGCCTCGCAACCATACAACATTGTTGGAACCACTATTCCTTCAAACATACCCATTTTTGCTTTCCGAGATAATGTTCTCGACTTTCACACATTCTTCAATGCTCCCAGGATTTTCGCCCCCTCCCCCACCCTATGATCCACTTCCGCTTACATGGTTCCATCCGCTGCCAGATCCACTCCCAGATATCTAAAACACTTTACTTCCTCCAGTTTTTCTCCATTGAAACTTACCTCCCAATTGACTTGACCCTCAACCCTACTGTACCTAATTACCTTGCTCTTATTCACATTTACTCTTAACTTTCTTCTTTCACACACTTTACCAAACTCAGTCACCAGCTTCTGCAGTTTCTCACATGAATCAGCCACCAGCGCTGTATCATCAGCGAACAACAACTGACTCACTTCCCAATCTCTCTCATCCCCAACAGACTTCAAACTTGCCCCTCTTTCCAAAACTCTTGCATTCACCTCCCTAACAACCCCATCCATAAACAAATTAAACAACCATGGAGACATCACACACCCCTGCCGCAAACCTACATTCACTGAGAACCAATCACTTTCCTCTCTTCCTACACGTACACATGCATTACAAAGTGTTTTAGATATCTGGGAGTGGATCTGTCAGCGGAGGGAACCATGGAAGCGGAAGTGGATCATAGGGTGGGGGAGGGGGCGAAAATTTTGGGAGCCTTGAACAATGTGTGGAAGTCAAGAACATTATCCCGAAAAGCAAAAATGGGTATGTTTGAAGGAATAGTAGTTCCAACAATGTTGTATGGTTGCGAGGCGTGGGCTATGGATAGAGTTGTGCGCAGGAGGATGGATGTGCTGGAAATGAGATGTTTGAGGACAATGTGTGGTGTGAGGTGGTTTGATCGAGTAAGTAACGTAAGGGTAAGAGAGATGTGTGGAAATAAAAAGAGCGTTGTTGAGAGAGCAGAAGAGGGTGTTTTGAAATGGTTTGGGCACATGGAGAGAATGAGTGAGGAAAGATTGACCAAGAGGATATATGTGTCGGAGGTGGAGGGAACGAGGAGAAGAGGGAGACCAAATTGGAGGTGGAAAGATGGAGTGAAAAGGATTTTGTGTGATCGGGGCCTGAACATGCAGGAGGGTGAAAGGAGGGCAAGGAATAGAGTGAATTGGAGCGATGTGGTATACAGGGGTTGACGTGCTGTCAGTGGATTGAATCAAGGCATGTGAAGCGTCCGGGGTAAACCATGGAAAGCTGTGTAGGTATGTATATTTCCGTGTGTGGACGTGTGTATGTACATGTGTATGGGGGGGTTGGGCCATTTCTTTCGTCTGTTTCCTTGCGCTACCTCGTAAACGCGGGAGACAGCGACAAAGTATAAAAAAAAAAAAAAAAAAAGTATATATATATATATATATATATATATATATATATATATATATATATATATATATATTTTTTTTTTTTTCTTTTTTTTTGCCGCTGTCCCCCGCGTTTGCGAGGTAGCGCAAGGAAACAGACGAAAGAAATGGCCCAACCCACCCCCATACACATGTATATACATACATCCACACACGCAAATATACATACATACACAGCTTTCCATGCTTTACCCAAACGCTTCATATACCTTGATTCAATCCACTGACAGCACGTCAACCCCGGTATACCACATCGCTCCAATTCACTCTATTCCTTGCCCTCCTTTCACCCTCCTGCATGTTCAGGCCCCGATCACACAAAATGTTTTTCACTCCATCTTTCCACCTACAATTTGGTCTCCCTCTTCTCCTCGTTCCCTCCACCTCCGAGACATATATCATCTTGGTCAATCTTTCCTCACTCATTCTCTCCATGTGCCCAAATCATTTCAAAACACCCTCTTCTGCTCTCTCAACCACGCTCTTTTTATTTCCACACATCTCTCTTACCCTTACGTTACTTACTCGATCAAACCACCTCACACCACACATTGTCCTCAAACATCTCATTTCCAGCACATCCATCCTCCTGCGCACATGTATAAATATATATATATATATATATATATATATATATATATATATATATATATATATATATATATATATATATATATATATATATATATATATATATATATATATATATATATATATATATATATATATATATATACCGGGGTTGACGTGCTGTCAGTGGATTGAATCAAGGCATGTGAAGCGTCTGGGGTAAAACATGGAAAGCTGTGTAGGTATGTATATTTGCGTGTGTGGACGTATGTATATACATGTGTATGGGGGGGGGGTTGGGCCATTTCATTCGTCTGTTTCCTTGCGCTACCTCGCAAAAGCGGGAGACAGCGACAAAGTATAATAATAAA
>NC_092269.1:23838412-23851034 GCF_036320965.1 Panulirus ornatus
TGATAGAGATGCTCTGTGGAAGGTATTAAGAATATATGGTATGGGAGGAAAGTTGTTAGAAGCAGTGAAAAGATTTTATCGAGGATGTTTGGCATGTGTACGTGTAGGAAGAGAGGAAAGTGATTGGTTCTCAGTGAATGTAGGTTTGCGGCAGGGGTGTGTGATGTCTCCATGGTTGTTTAATTTGTTTATGGATGGGGTTGTTAGGGAGGTAAATGCAAGAGTATTGGAAAGAGGGGCAAGTATGAAGTCTGTTGGGGATGAGAGAGCTTGGGAAGTGAGTCAGTTGTTGTACGCTGATGATACAGCGCTAGTGGCTGATTCATGTGAGAAACTGCAGAAGCTGGTGACTGAGTTTGGCAAAGTGTGTGGAAGAAGAAAGTTAAGAGTAAATGTGAACAAGAGCAAGGTTATTAGGTACAGTAGGGTTGAGGGTCAAGTCAATTGGGAGGTGAGTTTGAATGGAGAAAAACTGGAGGAAGTGAAGTGTTTTAGATATCTGGGAGTGGATATGGCAGCGGATGGAACCATGGAAGCGGAAGTGGATCATACGGTGGGGGAGGGGGCGAAAATTCTGGGGGCCTTGAAGAATGTGTGGAAGTCGAGAACATTATTTCGGAAAGCAAAAATGGGTATGTTTGAAGGAATAGTGGTTCCAACAATGTTGTATGGTTGCGAGGCGTGGGCTATGGATAGAGTTGTGCGCAGGAGGATGGATGTGCTGGAAATGAGATGTTTGAGGACAATGTGTGGTGTGAGGTGGTTTGATCGAGTGATTAACGTAAGGGTAAGAGAGATGTGTGGAAATAAAAAGAGCGTGGTTGAGAGAGCAGAAGAGGGTGTTTTGAAGTGGTTTGGGCACATGGAGAGAATGAGTGAGGAAAGATTGACCAAGAGGATATATGTGTCGGAGGTGGAGGGAACGAGGAGAAGAGGGAGACCAAATTGGAGGTGGAAAGATGGAATGAAAAAGTTTTGTGTGATCGGGGCCAGAACATGCAGGATGG
Organism: Panulirus ornatus; assembly: GCF_036320965.1. Lineage (NCBI taxonomy): Eukaryota > Metazoa > Arthropoda > Malacostraca > Decapoda > Palinuridae > Panulirus > Panulirus ornatus. The sequence continues at coordinate 23,839,420 of NC_092269.1, forward strand.
TGAAAGGAGGGCAAGGAATAGAGTGAATTGGATCGATGTGGTATACCGGGGTTGACGTGCTGTCAGTGGATTGAATCAAGGTATGTGATGCGTCTGGGGTAAACCATGGAAAGCTGTGTAGGTATGTATATTTGCGGGTGTGGACGTATGTATATACATGTGTATGGGGGGGGTGTTGGGCCATTTCTTTCGTCTGTTTTCTTGCGCTACCTCGTAAACGCGGGAGACAGCGACAATGTATAATGAAAAAATTAAATATAAATATATATATATATATATATATATATATATATATATATATATATATATATATATATATATATATATATATATATTATCCCTAGGGATAGGGGAGAAAGAATACTTCCCACGTATTCCCTGCGTGTCGTAGAAGGCGACTAAAAGGGAAGGGAGCGGGGGGCTGGAAATTCTCCCCTCTCATTTTTTTTTTAATATTCCAAAAGAAGGAACAGAGAAGGGGCCAGGTGAGGATATTCCCTGAAAGGGCCAGTCCTCTGGTCTTAACGCTACCTCGCTAATGCGGGAAATGGCGAATGGTATGAAAGAAAGAAAGAATATATATATATATATATATATATATATATATATATATATATATATATATATATATATATATATATATATATATATATATATATATATATATATATATATATATATTTATATATATATATATATATATATATATATATATATATATATATATATATATATATATATATATATATATATATATATATATATATATATATATATATGTGTGTGTGTGTGTGTGTGTGTTTGTGTCTATGTGTTTGTGTGAAACAGAAGTTTGTTGATATGTAAGATATTAGAGTTGCAAATATAGTGTGTTTTGGTCTAGGTGACGTGCAAAGTGAGAGAGTCGGGAAGACCGATTTGGTAAACAGAGAAGTAGTGAAAGCTTTGCGGAAGATGAAAGCCGGCCAGGCATCGGGTTTTGATGGTATTGCAGTGGAATTTTGTAAAATTGGGATGACTTTGTTCTTGACGGATTGGTGAGGATATTCAATGTATATATGGCTAATGTTGAAGTGCCAGATGATTGGCGGAATGCATGAATAGTGCTATTCTACAACATCAAAGTGGATGAAGGTAAGTGTTCAAATTACAGAGGTTTAAGTTTGTTGAGTATTCCTGGGAAATTATATGAAGGTATTGATTGAGGGAAGAGCATTGTGGTTTCAGAAGTGAAAGAGGATTTGTGGATTAGGTATTTGCTTTGAAGAATGTATGTGAGAAATACTTAGAAAAACAAATGGATCTGTATATAGCATTTATGGATCTGTAGAAAGTATATGATAGAGTTGATAGAGATGCTCTGTGGAAGGTATTAAGAGCATTTGGTGTGGGACGCAAGTTGCTAGAAGCAATGAAAAGTTTTTATCGAGGATGTAAGGCATGTGTACGAGTAGGAAGAGAGGAAAGTGATTGATTCTCAGTGAAAGTCATTTTACGGCAGGGGTGCATGATGTCTCCATGATTGTTTAATTTGTTTATGGATATCGTTGTTAGGGAGGTAATTGTAAGAGTTTTTGAGAAGGGTGAGTTTGCAGTCTATTGTGAATAAGAAGGCTAGGGATGTGAGTCAGTTGTTGTTCGCTGATGATAGAAATCTGATGGCTGATTCGGGTGAGAAACTGCAGAAGCTCGTGACTGAGTTTGGTAAAGTGTGTAAAAGAAGAAAGCTGAGAGTAAATATGAATAAGAGCAAGGTTATTATGTTCAGTAGGGTTGAGGGACAAATCAAGAGGGAGGTAAGTTTAAATCGAGAAAAACTGGAGGAAGTAAAGTGTTTTAGATATCTGGGTGTAGATTTGGCAGCGGATCGAAACATGGAAGCGGAAGTGAGTCACAGGGTCGGGGAGCGGCGAAAGTTCTGGGAGCGTTGAAGAGTGTGTGGAACGCGGGAACATTAATCGGACGGCAAAAATTTGCATGTTTGAAGGAATAGTGATTCCAGCAATGCTGGATTGATTCGAGGCGTGGGTAAAAGATAGGGTTCTGCGGAGGAAGGTGGATTTGTTAGAAATGAGAAGTTGGAGGACAATATGTGGTGTGAGGTGGTTTGATCTAGTAAGAAATGGAAGGATAAGAGAGATGTGTGGTAATAAAAAGAGAGTGGTTGAGAGAGCAGAAAAGGTGTATTGAAATGAATTGGTCACATGGAGGGATTGAGTGAAGAAACATTGACAAAGTGGACATATGTGTCAAAGATGGAGTAAACAAGAATAAGTGGAAGACCAAATTGGAGGTGGAAGGATGGAGTTAGAAAGATTTTGAGCGATCGGGGCCTGAACATACAGGAGGGTAATAGACGTGGAAGGATTAGAGTGAATTAGAACGATATAGTATACTGGGGTCGACGTGCTGTCAATGGATGTGAAACGTCTGGGGCAAACCATGGAAAGTTTTGTGGGGCCTGGATGTGGAAAGGGAGCTGTGGTTTCGGTGCATTATACATGACAGATAGAGACTGAGTGTGAAAGAATGGGGCCTTTGTTGTCTTTTCCTAGCGCTACCTCGCGTGAGTGTTGGGGAGGGGCTGTCATTTCAAATGTGGTGGGGTGGCGACGGGAATGCATAAAGGAAAGAAGTATGAATATGTACATTTGTAAATATGTATATATATGTATACGTTGAAGTGTTTAGGTATGTATATGTGCGTGTGTGGACGTGTGTATATATACACACATGTGTATGTGGATAGGTTGGGCCATTCTTTCGTCTCTAAGATTTAATGATACTCTCTCACCCTAACTCTTATTTGCCCACATTTTCACCTCTTGCACCTTTGTCTTCACCTCCTTTCTTTTATAAATCTCTTAGTTATTTGCACTATTTCACTGCAAAAATCTAAGAAATGCCTTTCTCTTCTCTTTCACTAATAATCTTACTTCTTCATCCCACCACTCACTACACTTTCTGGTCTGCCCACCTACCACCTTTCTCATGCTACAATCATCTTTTCCAGAAGCCATCACTGCTTATCTAAATACATCGGATTCCTCCTCCAGTCCCTTTGTTTTCTTTGCTCACACCTTTTTCCATTCTAGACTCAGTCTCTCCTGGTATTTATTGAAACATGTCTCCTTCCTAAGCTCACTTACTCTCACCACTCTCTTCACTCCAACATTCTCTCTTCTTTTCTTACTCGATCATTCTCTCCATGTGCCCAAACCATTTCAAAACACCCTCTTCTGCTCTCTCAACCACGCTCTTTTTATTTCCACACATCTCTCTTACCCTTACATTACTTACTCGATCAAACCACCTCAGACCACATATTGTCCTCAAACATCTCATTTCCAACACATCCACAGTCCTGCGCACATCTTTATCCATAGCCCACGCCTCGCAACTATACAACAGTGTTGGAACCACTTTTTGTGAAAAAGGACTGGCGATTGGGAATACCTGGTTTAAAAAGCGAGATATACATAAGTATACGTATGTAAGTAGGAGAGATGGCCAGAGAGCGTTATTGGATTACGTGTTAATTGACAGGCGCGCGAAAGAGAGACTTTTGGATGTAAATGTGCTGAGAGGTGCAACTGGAGGGATGTATGATCATTATCTTGTGGAGGGGAAGGTGAAGATTTGTAAGGGTTTTCATAAAAGAAGAGTGAATGTTGGGGTGAAGAGAGTGGTGAGAGTAAGTGAGCTTGGGAAAGAGACTTGTGTGAGGAAGTACCAGGAGAGACTGAGTACAGAATGGAAAAAGATGAGAGCAATGGAAGTAAGGGGAGTGGGGGAGGAATGGGATGTATTTAGGGAAGTAGTGATGGCTTGCGCAAAAGATGCTTGTGGCATGAGAAGCGTGGGAGATGGGTTGATTAGAAAAGGTAGTGAGTGGTGGGATGAAGAAGTAAGATTATTAGTGAAAGAGAAGATAGAGGCATTTGGACGATTTTTGCAGGGAAAAGATGCAAATGAGTGGGAGATGTATAAAAGAAAGAGGCAGGAGGTCAAGAGAAAGGTACAAGAGGTGAAAAAGAGGGCAAATGAGAGTTGGGGTGAGAGAGTATCATTAAATTTCAGGGAGAATAAAGAGATGTTTTGGAAGGAGGTAAATAAAGTGCGTAAGATAAGGAAGCAAATGGGAACTTTAGTGAAGGGGTCTAATGGGGAGGTGGTAACAGGTTTGGTGATGTGAGAAGATGGAGTGAGTATTTTGAAGGTTTGTTGAATGTGTTTGATGATAGAGTGGCAGATATAGGGTGTTTTGGTCGAGGTGGTGTGCAAAGTGAGAGGCTTAGAGAAAATGATTTGGTAAATAGAGAAGAGGTAGTAAAAGCTTTACGGAAGATGAAAGCCGGCAAGGCAGCAGGTTTGGATGGTATTGCAGTGGAATTTACTAAAAAAGGGGGTGATTGTATTGTTGACTGGTTGGTAAGGTTATTTAATGTATGTATGACTCATGGTGATGTGCCTGAGGACTGGCGGAATGCGTGCCTAGTGCCATTGTACAAAGGTAAAGGGGATAAGAGTGAGTGCTCAAATTACAGAGGTATAAGTTTTTTGAATATTCCTGGTAAATTATATGGGAGGGTATAGATTGAGAGGGTGAATTCGGGTACAGAGCATCAGATTGTGGAAGAGCAATGTGGTTTCAGAAGTGGTAGAGGATGTGTGGATCAGGTGTTTGCTTTGAAGAATGTATGTGAGAAATACTTAGAAAAACAAATGGATTTGTATGTAGCATTTATGGATCTGGAGAAGGCATATGATAGAGTTGTTAGAGATGCTCTCTGGAAGGGTTTAAGAATATATGGTGTGAGAGGCAAGTTGTTAGAAGCAGTGAAAAGTTTTTATCGAGGATGTAAGGTATTTGCACGTGTAGGAAGAGAAGAAAGTGATTGGTTCTCAGTGAATGTAGGTTTGCGGCAGGGGTGTGTGATGTCTCCATGGTTGTTTAATTTGTTTATGGATGGGGTTGTTAGGATGGTGAATGCAAGAGTTTTGGAAAGAGGGGCAAGTATGAAGTCTGTTGTGGATGAGAGAGCTTAGGAAGTGAGTCAGTTGTTGTTCGCTGATGATACAGCGCTGGTGGCTGATTCATGTAAGAAACTGCAGAAGCTGGTGACTGAGTTTGATAAAGTGTGTGAAATAAGAAAGTTAAGAGTAAATGTGAATAAGAGCAAGGTTATTAGGTACAGTAGGGTTGAGGGTCAAGTCAATTGGGAGGTAAGTTTGAATGAAGAAAAACTGGAGGAAGTAAAGTGTTTTAGATATCTGGGAGTGGATCTGGCAGCGGATGGAACCATGGAAGCGGAAGTGAATGATTGGGTGGGGGAGGGGGCGAAAATTCTGGGTGCTTTGAAGAATGTTTGGAAGTCGAGAACATTATCTCGGAAAGCAAAAATGGGTATGTTTGAAGGAATAGTGGTTCCAACAATGATGTATGGTTGCCAGGCGTGGGCAATGGATAGAACTGTGCGCAGGAGGGTGGATGTGCTGGAAATGAGATGTTTGAGGACAATATGTGGTGTGAGGTGGTTTGATCGAGTAAGTAATGTAAGGGTAAGAGAGATGTGTGGAAATAAAAAAAGTGTGGTTGAGAGAGCAGAAGAGGGTGTCTTGAAATGGTTTGGTCACATGGAGAGAATGAGTGAGGAAAGATTGACCAAGAGGATATATGTGTCAGAGGTGGAAGGAACGAGGAGAAGTGGGAGACCAAATTTTAGGTGGAAAGATGGAGTGAAAAAGATTTTGAGTTATCGGGGCCTGAACATGCAGGAGGGTGAAAGGCGGGCAAGGAATAGAGTGAATTGGATCGATGTGGTATACCGGGGTCGACGTGCTGTGAATAGATTAAACCAGGGCATGTGAAGCGTCTGGTGTAAACCATGGAAAGTGTGTGGGGCCTGGATGTGGAAAGGGAGCTGTGGTTTCGCTGCATTATTACATGACAGCTAGAGACTGAGTGTGAACGAATGGGGCCTTTGGTGTCTTTCCTAGCGCTACCTCGCACACATGAGGGGGGAGGGGGTTGTTATTCCATGTGTGGCGAGGTGGCGATTGGAACAAATAAAGGCAGACAGTATGAATTATGTACATGTGTATATATGTATATGTCTGTGTGTGTATATATATGTGTACATTGAGATGTATAGGTATGTATATTTGCGTGTGTGGACGTGTATGTATGTACATGTGTATGTGGGCGGATTGGGCCATTCTTTCGTCTGTTTCCTTGCAGTACCTCGCTAACGCGGGAGACTGCGACAAAGCAAAATAATAAGAAATATATATATATATATATATATATATATATATATATATATATATATATATATATATATATATATATATATATATATATATATTGGACAGGATCACAGCTTTGCGCGTGATCAAGATATTCCTATAAGTCTATGGGGAAAATGAAACACGAAAAGTTCCAAGTGCACTTTCGTGTAATAATCACATCATCAGGGGAGACACAAGAGAGAAATATAACTGTCCGTTGATATACATGGAAGAGACGAAGCTAGGACGCAATTTGGTAAACATGTGATTGTCCAAAACATACAACGAGCGTTCATAAACTTATCATTTTACAAATCTTATCAACAACAAAGTTATCTAATTTGTAGAGACCATCACTAATATTAAGATTATAATTCTTTTTGTATTGAATAATAGAAGATTCAATGATATTTCTCTTGGTACTAGAGTTAATGTAAACAACTGAGATGGCGTTACTCCAGTAAATACAATGATCATAGTTTTTAACATGATTAAACAAGGCATTTGATTCTTGTCCCGTTCTTATACTATATTTATGTTGCTTAAGTCTAACAGAAAGATCCTTACCAGTCTGACCAACATATAATTTACACAGTTTCCACAAGGAACTTTATAAATGCAACCAAGAGAATTTTCTGGTGAATTCCTGATTAAGATATTCTTTATAGTATTATTGCTGGTAAAGGCAACATTTACATTAAAGGATTTAAGCAACATGGGAAGCAAAGTAGAATTGCTACTAAAAGGGAGAACTAAAAGATTCTTGTTGTCAATGTGAGGTTTGGGCTCAACTCTATAAAATGATTTCTTTGCTAACTTAAGGGATTTATCAATGAAAGATCTAGGGTAATTTAACTTAGAATAAAAGAAACTTGAAATGGAGGAGGCTTTTCGCATTTCAAGAGAGAAGAAACGTGCCTTTCAAATGATAATACCGACACACTGGAAGAACCGGATGTTGGACTATTGCTATGATGAATTACGGAAAGAACGCAAAAGGCTAAAAGTGTCACTAAATCGTAAGTTGGACCATCTTATTGAAAACAGCGACTGGACCGAGAACACAAACAAATCTTTTGTGGTAAACATGTCTAATAAACAACTAGATAAAGATTCCTTGTGTGCATTAGGCTATGGGTTAAGTTTTGTGTGCGCTAACAGAGAAGCCAGCTGTGTTGATGTCACAAAGTCTTTTTGTAATTTAGAAAAATACAGTAATTTAAGTAATGATGATGTTAATATCTGTTAGAGTTTAGTGTATGCCAGTTTGTCAAAACCAGTGGAAGCTAATTGCCCCAAAAAATTCATAAGAGCTATTAACACCTTAAAAAAAGACAAGGATATACATATTGCTAAAGCAGATAAGGCTAACACTGTCGTGATTTTAGACAAAAGTAACTATTTATCTAAATTAAATGATCTTCTAAATGATAACACAACATATTCTAAACCTAGTAAAAATCCCTTAGAAGCAGTTAATTCTCACTTTAATAAAGAAATGAAATTGTTGTTGAAAAGTAACATTTCTCTTATCAAAAATTTATCATCTTTGTCCCCTTCATTGCCATATATGTATGGACATATCAAAACACATAAACAAAATTTTCCAGCAAGACCTATAGTGAGTTCAGTAGGCTCAATCACATATAAATGATCAAAATGGTTAGTTTCCTTATTAAGCCCTTTAGTAGGTAAGGTATCAAATTCTAATATCAAGAACAATGTAGATTTAGTCAACAAGATAAACAATATCGATATTAATTTTGATTTCAAACTAGTTAGCTTTGATGTTTCCTCACTTTTCACTAAAGTTCCAGTAGATGACCTTTTAGAGTATTTATTTCATGTCTTGGATGATATTCATTTACCCGTCTCAAAGTCTAATTTCATTGAACTGATAAAATTGTGTATAAAAGACTGCGTATTTCAATTTAATGGAGATCATTATGCTCAAAAATTTGGTATGGCAATGGATAACCCTCCTTCACGTGTATTAACTAATCTTTATATGGAATGTTTTGAAACAAAATTACTAAAGAATATCTTACCTTCTAATGCAATTTGGTTTAGGTATTTAGATGATGTTCTTTGTGTTTGGCCAACAAATGAAAATTAACAAATATTTCTCCCCTTACTTAACAATTTAGTACCTTATGTCAAATTTACTGTAGAAAATGAAAATAATGGTATGTTACCATTTTTAGATTGCATGATCCATAGACAAGGAAACAAGTTTAAGTTTAGCATATACAGAAAACCCACCAATGTATTCTCATATATCCATTATTACTCATCTCAACATGACACACTTAAAATATCATCATTTCAATCTATGTTCCTAAGGGCATTACGTATTTGCAGTCCAGAGTTTGTTGATGATGAGTTTGAGAAGATATATTCTATTGGATTTAAGTTAAAGTGCCCTAGATCATTCATTGATAAATCACATACGTTAGCAAAGAAATCATTTTCTAGAGTCGAGCCCAAACCTCCCATTGACATCAACAATCTTTTATTTCTTCCTTGTAATAATAATTTCACTTTGCTTCCCATGTTGCTTAAATCCTTTAATGTAAATGTTGCCTTTAGCAACCATAATACTATAAAGAATATCTTAATCAGGAATTCACCAAAAAATTCTCTTGGTTGCATCTATAAAGTTCCTTGTGGAAACTGTGATGAATTTTATGTTGGTCATACTGGTAAGGATTTTTCTGTTAGACTTAAGCAACATAAATATAGCATAAGAACGGGACAAGAATCAAATGCCTTGTTTAATCATGTTAAAAACTATGATCATTGTACTGACTGGAGTAACGCCATCTCAGTTGTTAACTCTAACTCTATTACCAAGAGAAATATCATTGAATCTTCTATTATTAAATACACAAAGAATTATAATCTTAATATCAGTGATGGTCTGTACAAATTAGATAACTTTATTGTGATAAGATTTGTAAAATGATAAGTTTATGAACGCTCGTTGTATGTTTTGGACAATCACGTGTTTACCAAATGGCGTCCTAGCTTCGTCTCTTCGATGTATATCAACTGACTGTTATATCTCTTGTGTCTCTCCTGATGATGTGATTATTACACGAAAGTGCACTTGGGAACTTTTCGTGTTTCATTTTTCCGGTGGACTCATAGGAATATATTTTTTTTTTTTTTGCTTTGTCGCGGTCTCCCGCGTTTGCGAGGTAGCGCATGGAAACAGACGAAAGAAATGGCCCAACCCACCCCCATACACATGTATATAAATACGTCCACACACGCAAATATACATACCTACAAAGCGTTCCATGGTTTACCCCAGACGCTTCACATGCCTTGATTCAGTCCACTGACAGCACGTCAACCCCGGTATACCACATCGCTCCAATTCACTCTATTCCTTGCCCTCCTTTCACCCTCCTGCATGTTCAGGCCCCGATCACACAAAATCTTTTTCACTCCATCTTTCCACCTACAATTTGGTCTCCCTCTTCTCCTCGTTCCCTCCACCTCCGACACATATATCCTCTTGGTCAATCTTTCCTCACTCATTCTCTCCTTGTGCCCAAACCATTTCAAAACCCCTCTTCTGCTCTCTCAACCGCGCTCTTTTTATTTCCACACATCTCTCTTACCCTTACGTTACTTACTCGATCAAACCACCTCACACCACACATTCTCCTCAAACATCTCATTTCCAGCACATCCATCCTACTGCGCACAATATATATATATATATATATATATATATATATATATATATATATATATATATATATATATATATATATATATATATATATATATATATATATATGTAAATATATATATATATATATATATATATATATATATATATATATATATATATATATATATATATATATATATATACATATATATATATATATATATATATATATATATATATATATATATATATATATATATATATATATATATATATATATATATATATATATATATATATATATATATATATATATATATATATATATATATATATATATATATATATATATATATATATATATATATATATATATATATATATATACATATCCTACACGTACACATGCCTTATATCCTCGATAAAAACTTTTCACTGCTTCTAACAACTTGCCTCCCACACCATATATTCTTAATACCTTCCACAGAGCATCTCTATCAACTCTATCATATGCCTTCTCCAGATCCATAAATGCTCCATACAAATCCATTTGCTTTTCTAAGTATTTCTCACATACATTCTTCAAAGCAAACACCTGATCCAAACATCCTCTACCACTTCTGAAAGCACACTGCTCTTCCCCAATCTGATGCTCTGTACATGCATTCACCCTCTCAATCAATACCCTCCCATATAATTTACCAGGAATACTCAACAAACTTATACCTCTGTAATTTGAGCACTCACTCTTATCCCCTTTGCCTTTGTACAATGGCACTATGCACGCATTCCGCCAATCCTCAGGCACCTCACCATGAGTCATACATACATTAAATAACCTTACCAGCCAGTCAACAATACAGTCACACCCTTTTTTAATAAATTCCACCGCAATACCATCCAAACCTGCTGCCTTGCCGGCTTTCATCTTCCACAAAGCTTTTACTACCTCTTCTCTGTTTACCAAATCATTTTCCCTAACCCTCTCACTTTGCTCACGACCTCGACCAAATCACCCTATATCTGCCACTCTATCATCAAACACATTCAACAAACCTTCAAGATACTCACTCCATTTCCTTCTCACATCACCACTACTTGTTATCACCTCCCCATTTGCGCCCTTCACTGAAGTTCCCATTTGCTCCCTTGTCTTACGCACTTTATTTACCTCCTTCCAGAACATCTTTTTATTCTCCCTAAAATTTAATGATACTCTCTCACCCCAACTCTCATTTGCCCTTTTTTTTAACCTCTTGCACCTTTCTCTTGACCTCCTGTCTCTTTCTTTTATACATCTCCCACTCAATTGCATTTTTTCCCTGGAAAAATCGTCCAAATGCCTCTCTCTTCTCTTTCACTAATACTCTTACTTCTTCATCCCACCACTCACTACCCTTTCTAATCAACCCACCTCCCACTCTTCTCATGCCACAAGCATCTTTTGCGCAATCAATCACGGATTCCCTAAATACATCCCATTCCTCCCCCACTCCCCTTACTTCCATTGTTCTAACCTTTTTCCATTCTGTACTCAGTCTCTCCTGGTACTTCCTCACACAAGTCTCCTTCCCAAGCTCACGTACTCTCACCGCCCTCTTCACCCCAACATTCACTCTTCTTTTCTGAAAACCCATAC
>NC_092269.1:23851134-23874996 GCF_036320965.1 Panulirus ornatus
TCCCACTTCTCCTCTTTCCCTCCACCTCCGACACATATATCCTCTTGGTCAATCTCTCCTCACTCATTCTCTCCATGTCCCAAAACCATTTCAAAACACCCTCTTCTGCTCTCTCAACCACGCTCTTTTTATTTCCACACATCTATCTTACCCTTACATTACTTACTCGATCAAACCACCTCACATCACATATTGTCCTCGGACATCTCATTTCCAGCACATCCACCCTCCTGGTCACAACTCTATCCATAGCCCACGCCTCGCAACCATACAACATTTTTGGAACCACTATTCCTTAAACATACCCATTTTTGCTTTCCGAGATAATGTTCTCGACTTCCTCACATTCTTCAAGGCTCACAGGATTTTCACCCCCTCCCCCACCATATGATCCACTTCCGCTTCCATGGTTCAATCCGCTGCCAGCACCACTTCCAGATATTTAAAACACTTTACTTCCTCCAGTTTTTCTCTATTCAAACTCACCTCCCAATTGACTTGACCCTCAACCCTACTGTACCTAATAACCTTGCTCTTATTCACATTTACTCTTAACTTTCTTCTTTCACACACTTTACGAAACTCAGTCACCAGCTTCTGCAGTTTTTCACATGAATCAGCCACCAGCGCTATATCATCAGCGAACAACAACTGACTCACTTCCCAAGCTCTCTAATCCCCAACAGACTTCATACTTGCCCCTCTTTCCAAAACTCTTGCATTCACCTCCCTAACAACAGAAACCATAAACAAATTAAACAACCAAGGAGACATCACACACCCCTGCCGCAAACCTACATTCATTCAGAACCAATCACTTTCCTCTCTTCCTACACGTACATATGCCTTACATCCTCGATAAAAACTTTTCACTACTTCTAAAAACTTGCCTCCCACACCATATATTCTTAGTACCTTCCACAGAGCATCTCTATTAACTCTATCATATGCCTTCTCCAGATCCGTAAATGCTACATACAAATCCATTTGCTTTTCTAAGCATTTCTCACATACATTCTTCAAAGCAAACACCTGATCCACACATCCTCTACCACTTATGAAACCACACTGCTCTTCCCCAATCTGATGCTCTGTACATGCCTTCACCCTCTCAATTAATACCCTCCCATATAATTTACTAGGAATACTCAACAAACTTATACCTCTGTAATTTGAGCACTCACTCTTGTCCCCTTTGCCATTGTACAATGGTACTATGCACGCATATATATATATATATATATATATATATATATATATATATATATATATATATATATATATATATATATATATATATATATATATATATATATACACGAGACCGGGTTATAGTGATGGGTGATTTGAATGCAAAGGTGAGTAATGTGGCAGTTGAGGGAATAATTAGTGTACCTGGGGTGTTCAGTGTTGTTAATAGAAATGGTGAAGAGCTTGTAGATTTATGTGCTGAAAAGGACTGGTGATTGGGAATACTTGCTTTAAAAAGCGAGATATACATAAGTATACGTATGTAAGTAGGAAAGATGGCCAGAGAGCGTTATTGGATTACGTGTTAATTGACAGGCGCGGGAAAGAGAGACTTTTGGATGTTAATATGCTGAGAGGTGCAACTGGAGGGATGTCTGATCATTATCTTGTGGAGGCTAATGTGAAGATTTGTATGGGTTTTCAGAAAAGAAGAGTGAATGTTGGGGTGAAGAGGTTGGTGAGAGTAAGTGAGCTTGGCAAGGAGACTTGTGTGAGGAAGTACCAGGAGAGACTGAGTACAGAATGGAAAAAGGTGAGAACAATGGAAGTAAGGGGAGTGGGGGAGGAATGGGATGTATTTAGGGAATCAGTGATGTATTGCGCAAAAGATGCTTGTGGCATAAGGAGCGTGGGAGGTGGGTTGATTAGAAAAGGTTGTGAGTGGTGGGCTGAAGAAGTAAGATTATTAGTGAAAGAGAAGAGAGAGGCAATTGGACGATTTTTGCAGGGAAAAAATGCAAATGATTGGGAGAGGTATAAATCAAAGAGGCAGGAGGTCAAGAGAAAGGTGCAAGAGGTGAAAAAGAGGGCAAATGAGAGTTGGGGTGAGAGAGTATCATTAAATTTTAGGGAGAATAAAAAGGTGTTTTGGAAGGAGGTAAATAAAGTGCGTAAGACAAGGGAGGAAATGGGAACTTCAGTGAAGGGGGCTAATGGGGAGGTGATAATAAGTAGTGGTGATGTGAGAAGGAGATGGAGTGAGTATTTTGAAGGTTTGTTGAATGTGTTTGATGATTTAGTGGCAGATATGGGGGGTCTTGGTCGAGGTTGTGTGCAAAGTGAAAGGGTTAGGGAAAATCATTTCTTAAATAGAGAAGAGGTAGTGAAAGCTTTACGGAAGATGAAAGCCGGCAAGGCAGCAGGTTTGGATGGTATTGCAGTGGAATTTATTAATAAAAGGGGGTGACTGTATTGTTGAATGGTTGGTAAGGTTATATAATCTATGTATGATTCATGGTGAGGTGCCTGAGGATTGGCGGAATGCTTGCATAGTGCCATTGTACAAAGGCAAAGGGAATAAGAGAGAGTGCTCAAATTACAGAGGTATAAGTTTGCTGAGTATTCCTGGTAAATTATATGGGAGGGTATTGATTGAGAGGGTGAAGGCATGTACAGAGCATCAGATTGGGGAAGAGCAGTGTGGTTTCAGAAGTGGATCTGTATGTAGTATTTATGGATCTGGAGAAGGCATATGATAGAGTTGATAGAGATGCTCTGTGGAAGTTTTTAAGAATATATTGTGTGGGAGGCAAGTTGTTAGAAGCAGTGAAAAGTTTTTATCGAGGATGTAAGGCCAAAATTGTATATACATACATGTCCACACACGCAAATATATATACTTATATATCTCAGTGTACACACATTTATACGCACACAGACATATACATATATACACATGTAAATAATTCATACTGTGTGCCTTTATTTGTTCCCATTGCCACCTCGCCACACATGGAATAACATCCCCCTCCACCCTCATGTGTGCGAGGTAGCGCTAGGAAAAGAAAACAAAGGCCCAATTCGTTCAAACTCAGTCTCTAGCTGTCATATAATAATGCACTAAAACCACTGCTCCAGTTCCACATGCAGGCCCTACAGAACTTTCCGTGGTTTACCGTAAACGCTTCATATAACCTGGTTCAATCCCTTGACAGCACGTCGACCCCGGTATATCGTATCGTTCCAGTTCACTCTATTCCTTGCACTCCTTTCACCCTCCTGCATGTTCAGCCCCCGATCACTCAAAATCTTTTTCACTTCATCTTTCCACCTCCAATTTGGTCTACCACTTCTCCTCGTTCCCTCCACCTCTGACACATATCTCGTCTTGGTCAATCTTTCCTCACTCATTCTCTCCATGTGACCAAACCATTTCAAAACACCCTCTTCTGCTCTCTCAACCACACTCTTTTTATTTCCACACATCCCTCTTACCCTATTATTACTTTCTCGATCAAACCACGTCACACCGCATATTGACGTCAAACATCTCATTTCCAGCACATCCACCCTCCTGCGCACAACTTTATCCACAGCCCACTGCTTGCAACCATACAACATTGTTGTAACCACTATTCCTTCAAACACACCCATTTTTGCTCTCCGAGATAATGTTCTCGACTTCAAACATTCTTCAAGGCTTCCAGAATTTTCCTCCCCTTCCCTACCCTATGATTTACTTCGGTTTCAATGGTTCCATCCGCTGCCAGATCCACTCCCAGATATCTAAACTACTTTACTTCTTCTAGTTTTTCTCCATTCAAACTTACCTCCCAATTGACTTGACCCTCAACCCTGCTGTACCTAATAATCTTGCTGTTATTCACATTTACTCCTAAGTTTCTTCTTTCACAGACTTTAACAAACTCAGTCACCAGCTACTGAAGTTTCTCATATGAATCAGCCACCAGCGCTGTATCGTCAGCGAACAACAACTGACTCACTTCCCAAGCTCTCTCATCCACAACAGACTTCATACTTGCCCCTCTTTCCAAAACTCATGCATTGACCTAACTAACAACCCCATCCATAACCAAGTCAAACAACCATGGAGACATCACACACCCCTGCCGCAAACTTACATTCACTGAGAACCAATCACTTTCCTCTCCTCCTACACGTACACATGTCTTACATCCTCGATAAAAACTTTTCACTGATTCTAACAACTTGCCTCCCACACCATATATTCTTAATACCTCCCACAGAGCATCTCTATCAACACTATCATATGCCTTCTCCAGATCCATAAATGCTACATACAAATCCATTTGCTTTTCTAAGTATTTCTCACATATATTCTTCAAAGCAAACACCTGGTCCACACATTCTCTACCATTTCTGAAACCACACTTCTCTTCCCCAATCTGATGCTCTGTACATGCCTTCACCTTCTCAATCAATACCCTCCCATAAGTTTACCAGGAATACTCAACAAAATTACACCTCTGCAATTTGAGCACTTACTCTTATCCCCTTTCCATTTGTACAATGGCACTATGCAGGCATTCCGCCAATCCTCAGGAACCTCACCATGAATCATACATACATTAAATAACCTTACCAACCAGTAAACAATACAATCACCACCTTTTTTAATAAATTCCACTACAATACCATCCAAACCTGCTGCCTTGCCGGCTTTCATCTTCCGAAAAGGTTTTACTACCTGTTCCCTGTTTACCAAATCATTGTCCTTAACTCTCCACTTTGCACACCACCTCGACCAAAACACCCTATATCTGCCACTGTATCATCAAACACATTCAACAAACCTTCAAAATACTCACTCCATCTCCTTCTCACGTCACCATTACTTATTATTACCTCCCCATTAGCTCCCTTCAATGAAGTTCCCATTTGCTCCCTTGCCTTATGCACTTTATTTACCTCCTTCAAAACACCTTTTTATTCTCCCTAAAATTGAATGATACTCTCTCACCCCAGCTCTCATTTGCCCTCTTTTTCACCTCTTGCACCTTTATCTTGACCTGCTGCCTCTTTCTTTTATACATCTCGCACTCATTCGCATTTTTTCACTGCAAAAATCGTCCAAATGCCTCTCTCTCCTCTTTCACTAGTAATCTTACTTCTTCATCCCACCACTCACTACCCTTTCTAATCAACTCACCTCCCACGCTTCTCATGCCACAATCATTTTTTGCGCAAGCCATCACTGATTCCCTAAATACATCCCATCCCCCCCCCCCAACTCCCCTTACATCGTTTGTTCTCACCTTTCTACATTCTGTACTCAGTCTCTCCTGGTACTTCCTCACACAAGCCTCCTTCCCAAACTCACTTACTCTCACCACTCTCTTCACCCCAACATTCCCTCTTCTTTTTTGAAAACCCATACAAATCTTCACCTTCGCCTCCACAAGATAATGATCAGACATCCCTCCAGTTGCACCTCTCAGCACATTAACATCCAAAAGTCTATCTTTCGCGCGCCTATCAGTTAACACTTAATCCAATAACGCTCTCTGGCCATCTCTTTTACTTACATACGTATACTTATGTATATCTCTCTTTTTAAACCTGGTATTCCCAATCGCCATTCCTTTTTCAGCACATAAATCTACAAGCTCTTCACCATTTCCATTTACAACACTGAACACCGCATGTGTACCAATTATTCCCTCAACTGCCACATTACTCACCTTTGCATTCAAATCACCCATCACTATAATCCGGTCTTGTGCATTAAAACCACTAGCACACTCATTCAGCTGGTCCCAAAACACTTGCCTCTCATGATCTTTCTTCTCATCCCCAAGTGCATATCCACCAATAATCACCCATCTCTCTCCATCAACTTTCAGTTTTACCCATATTAATCGAGAATGCACTTACTTACACACTATCACATACTCCCACAACTCCTGTTTCAGGAGTAGTGCTACTCCTTCACTTGCTTTTGTACTCTCACTAACCCCTGACTTTACTACCAAGACATTCACAAATCACTCTTCCCCTTTACCCTTTAGCTTCACTTCACTCAGAGCCAAAACAATCCAGGTTCCTTTCCTCAAGCATACTACCTATATATATAAATATATATTATATATATATATATATATATATATATATATATATATATATATATATATATATATATATATATATATAATATATAATATATATTATATATATAATATATATATATATATATATATATATATATATATATATTTTTTTTTTTTTTTTATTTATTTTACTATGTCGCTGTCTCCCGCGTTAACGAGGTAACGCAAGGAAACAGACGAAAGAATGGCCAACCCACCCACATACACATGTTATACATACAGTCCACACAACAAATCTATATACTATAATCTCAATGTACAATATATATATACCACACAGTTATATACATATATACAAATGTACAATAATTCATACTGTCTGCCTTTATTTGTTCCCATTGCCACCTCGCCACACATGGAATAACATCCCCCTCCACCCTCATGTGTGCGAGGTAGCGCTAGGAAAAGAAAACAAAGGCCCAATTCGTTCAAACTCAGTCTCTAGCTGTCATATAATAATGCACTAAAACCACTGCTCCAGTTCCACATGCAGGCCCTACAGAACTTTCCGTGGTTTACCGTAAACGCTTCATATAACCTGGTTCAATCCATTGACAGCACGTCGACCCCGGTATATCGTATCGTTCCAATTCACTCTATTCCTTGCACTCCTTTCACCCTCCTGCATGTTCAGCCCCCGATCACTCAAAATTTTTTTCACTCCATCTTTCCACCTCCAATTTGGTCTACCACTTCTCCTCGTTCCCTCCACCTCTGACACATATCTCGTCTTGGTCAATCTTTCCTCACTCATTCTCTCCATGTGACTAAACCATTTCAAAACACCCTCTTCTGCTCTCTCAACCACACTCTTTTTATTTCCACATATCCCTCTTACCCTATTATTACTTTCTCGATCAAACCACGTCACACCGCATATTGACGTCAAACATCTCATTTCCAGCACATACACCCTCCTGCGCACAACTTTATCCACAGCCCACTGCTTGCAACCATACAACATTGTTGTAACCACTATTCCTTCAAACACACCCATTTTTGCTCTCCGAGATAATGTTCTCGACTTCAAACATTCTTCAAGGCTTCCAGAATTTTCCTCCCCTTCCCTACCCTATGATTTACTTCGGTTTCAATGGTTCCATCCGCTGCCAGATCCATTCCCAGATATCTAAACTACTTTACTTCTTCTAGTTTTTCTCCATTCAAACTTACCTCACAATTGACTTGACCCTCAACCCTGCTGTACCTAATAATCTTGCTGTTATTCACATTTACTCCTAAGTTTCTTCTTTCACAGACTTTAACAAACTCAGTCACCAGCTACTGAAGTTTCTCATATGAATCAGCCACCAGCGCTGTATCGTCAGCGAACAACAACTGACTCACTTCCCAAGCTCTCTCATCCACAACAGACTTCATACTTGCCCCTCTTTCCAAAACTCATGCATTGACCTAACTAACAACCCCATCCATAACCAAGTCAAACAACCATGGAGACATCACACACCCCTGCCGCAAACTTACATTCACTGAGAACCAATCACTTTCCTCTCCTCCTACACGTACACATGTCTTACATCCTCGATAAAAACTTTTCACTGATTCTAACAACTTGCCTCCCACACCATATATTCTTAATACCTCCCACAGAGCATCTCTATCAACACTATCATATGCCTTCTCCAGATCCATAAATGCTACATACAAATCCATTTGCTTTTCTAAGTATTTCTCACATATATTCTTAAAAGCAAACACCTGGTCCACACATTCTCTACCATTTCTGAAACCACACTTCTCTTCCCCAATCTGATGCTCTGTACATGCCTTCACCTTCTCAATCAATACCCTCCCATAAGTTTACCAGGAATACTCAACAAAATTACACCTCTGCAATTTGAGCACTCACTCTTATCCCCTTTCCATTTGTACAATGGCACTATGCAGGCATTCCGCCAATCCTCAGGAACCTCACCATGAATCATACATACATTAAATAACCTTACCAACCAGTAAACAATACAATCACCACCTTTTTTAATAAATTCCACTACAATACCATCCAAACCTGCTGCCTTGCCGGCTTTCATCTTCCGAAAAGGTTTTACTACCTGTTCCCTGTTTACCAAATCATTGTCCTTAACTCTCCCACTTTGCACACCACCTCGACCAAAACACCCTATATCTGCCACTGTATCATCAAACACATTCAACAAACCTTCAAAATACTCACTCCATCTCCTTCTCACGTCACCATTACTTATTATTACCTCCCCATTAGCTCCCTTCAATGAAGTTCCCATTTGCTCCCTTGCCTTATGCACTTTATTTACCTCCTTCAAAACACCTTTTTATTCTCCCTAAAATTGAATGATACTCTCTCACCCCAGCTCTCATTTGCCCTCTTTTTCACCTCTTGCACCTTTATCTTGACCTGCTGCCTCTTTCTTTTATACATCTCGCACTCATTCGCATTTTTTCACTGCAAAAATCGTCCAAATGCCTCTCTCTCCTCTTTCACTAGTAATCTTACTTCTTCATCCCACCACTCACTACCCTTTCTAATCAACTCACCTCCCACGCTTCTCATGCCACAATCATTTTTTGCGCAAGCCATCACTGATTCCCTAAATACATCCCATCCCCCCCCCCCCAACTCCCCTTACATCGTTTGTTCTCACCTTTCTACATTCTGTACTCAGTCTCTCCTGGTACTTCCTCACACAAGCCTCCTTCCCAAACTCACTTACTCTCACCACTCTCTTCACCCCAACATTCCCTCTTCTTTTTTGAAAACCCATACAAATCTTCACCTTCGCCTCCACAAGATAATGATCAGACATCCCTCCAGTTGCACCTCTCAGCACATTAACATCCAAAAGTCTATCTTTCGCGCGCCTATCAGTTAACACTTAATCCAATAACGCTCTCTGGCCATCTCTTTTACTTACATACGTATACTTATGTATATCTCTCTTTTTAAACCTGGTATTCCCAATCACCATTCCTTTTTCAGCACATAAATCTACATGCTCTTCACCATTTCCATTTACAACACTGAACACCGCATGTGTACCAATTATTCCCTCAACTGCCACATTACTCACCTTTGCATTCAAATCACCCATCACTATAATCCGGTCTTGTGCATTAAAACCACTAGCACACTCATTCAGCTGGTCCCAAAACACTTGCCTCTCATGATCTTTCTTCTCATCCCCAAGTGCATATGCACCAATAATCACCCATCTCTCTCCATCAACTTTCAGTTTTACCCATATCAATCTAAAGTTTACTTTTTTACAATCTATCACATACTCCCACAACTCCTGTTTCAGGAGTAGTGCTACTCCTTCACTTGCTTTTGTACTCTCACTAACCCCTGACTTTACTACCAAGACATTCACAAATCACTCTTCCCCTTTACCCTTTAGCTTCACTTCACTCAGAGCCAAAACATCCAGGTTCCTTTCCTCAAGCATACTACCTATATATATAATATATATATATATATATATATATATATATATATATATATATATATATATATATATATATATATATATATATATATATATATATATATATATATATATATATATATATATATATATATATATATATATATATATATTTTTTTTTTTTTTTTTATTTATTTTACTATGTCGCTGTCTCCCGCGTTAACGAGGTAACGCAAGGAAACAGACGAAAGAATGGCCCAACCCACCCACATACACATGTTTATACATACAAGTCCACACATACAAATCTACATACCTATACATCTCAATGTACATATATATATATACACACACAGTTATATACATATATACAAATGTACATAATTCATACTGTCTGCCCTTATTTAATTCTATCGACACCTCGTCACACATGGAGTAACAGCCCCCTCCCTCCTCATGTGTGCGAGGTAGCCCTAGGAAATGACAACAAAGTTCCCATTCGTTCACACTCAGTCTCTAGCTGTCATGTAATAATGCACTGAAACCACAGCTCCCTTTCCACATCCAGGCCCCACAGAACTTTCGATGGTTTACCCCAGACGCTTCACATGCCCTGGTTCAATCCCCTGTATACCATATCGTTCCAATTCACTCTATTCCTTGCACGCTTTTCACCCTCCTGCATGTTCAGGCCCCGATCATTCAAAATCTTTTTCACTCCATCTTTCCACCTCCAATTTGGTCTCCCACTTTCTCGTTCCCTCCACCTCTGACATATACATCCTCTTGGTCAATCTTTCCTCACTCATTCTCTCCATGTGACTAAACCTTTTCAAAACACCCTCTTTTGTTCTCTCAACCACACTCTTTTTATCTCCACATATCTCTCTTACCCCTACTGTACTCACTCGATCAAACCACCTCACACCATATATTGTCCTCAAACATCTCATTTCCAGAACATCCACCCTCCTGCGCACAATTCTATCCATAGCCTACGCCTCGCAGCCATACAATATTGTTGGAAACACTATTCCTTCAAAAATACCCATTTTTGCTTTCCAAGATAATGTTCTCGAATTCCAAACATTTCATCAAGGCTCCCAGAATTTTTGCCCTCTCCCCCACCCTATGATCACTTCCACTTCCATGGTTCCATCCATTGCAAGAATAACTCCCAGATATCTAAAACACTTTATTTCCTCCAGTTTTTCTCCATTCAAACTTACCTCCCAGTTGACTTGACCCTCAACCCTACTGTACCTTGCTCTTATTCACATTTACTCTTAACTTTCTTCTTTCACACTGAACCAGACTCAGTCACACGCTTCTGCAGTTTCTCACATGAATCAGCCACTAGCGCTGTATTATCAGCGAACAACAACTGACTCACCTCCCAAACTCTCTCATCAGGAACAAACTGCATACTTGCCCCTCCTTCAAAAACTCTTGCATTCACCTTCCTGACAGCCTCATCCATAAACAAATTAAACAACCATGGAGACATCACACACCACTGCCGCAAACCTACATTCACTGAGAACCAATCACTTTCCTTTCTTCCTACACGCACACATGCCTTATATCCTCGATAAAAACTTTTCACTGCTTCTAACAACTTGCCTCCCACACCATATAATCTTAATACCTTCCACAGAGCATCTCTATCAACTCTATCATATGCCTTCTCCAGATCCATAAATGCTACATACAAATCCATTTGCTTTTCTAAGTATTTCTCACATACATTCTTCAAAGCAAACACCTGATCCACACATCATCCACCACCTCTGAAACCACACTGCTCTTCCGCAATCTGATTCTCTGTACATGACTTCACCATGTCAATCAATACCCTCCCATATAATTTATCAAGAATACTCAACAAACTTATACTTCTGTAATTTGAGCACTCACTCTTAACCCCTTTGCCTTTGGACAATGGCACTATGCAAGAATTCCGCCAATCATCAGGCACCTCAACATGAATCATACATACATTAAGTAACCTTACCAACCAGTCAACAATACAGTCACCCCCTTTTTCAATAAATTCCACTGCAATACCATCCAAACATGCTGCCTTGCCGACTTTCATCTTCCGCAAAGCTTT
Organism: Panulirus ornatus; assembly: GCF_036320965.1. Taxonomy (NCBI): domain Eukaryota; kingdom Metazoa; phylum Arthropoda; class Malacostraca; order Decapoda; family Palinuridae; genus Panulirus; species Panulirus ornatus. Next base: position 23,862,789 of record NC_092269.1, read on the forward strand.
TACTACCTCTTCTCTGTTTACCAAATCATTTTCCCTAACCCTTTCACTTTGCACACCACCTCGAGCAAAACACCCTATATCTGCCACTCTATCATCAAACACATTCAACAAATCTTCAAAATTTTCACTCCATCTCCTTCTCACATCACCACTATTTGTTATCACCTCCCCATTAGCTCCCTTCACTGAAGTTCCCATTTGCTCCCTTGTCTTATGCACTTTATTTACCTCCTTCCAAAACATCTTTTTATTCTCCCTAAAATTTAATGATACTCTCTCACCCCAACTTTCTTTTGCCCTCTTTCTCACCTCTTGCGCCTCTCTCTTTCCCTCTTGCCTCTTTCTTTTACATATCTCGCACTCATTTGCATTTTTTCACTGCAAAAATCGTCCAAATGCCTCTCTCTTCTCTTTCACTAATAATCATACTTCTTCATCCCACCACTCATTACCGTTTCTAATCAACCCACCTCCCACGCTTCTCACGCCACAAGCATCTTTTGCGCAAGCCATCACTGCTTCCCTAAACACATCCCATTCCTCCCCCACTCCCCTAACCTCCTTTGTTCTCATCTTTTTCCATTCTGTACTCACTCTCTCCTGGTACTTCCTCACACGAGTCTCCTTCCCAAGCTCACTTACTCTCACCACTCTCTTCACCCAAACATTCTCTCTTCTTTTCTGAAAAGCCATACAAATCTTCACCTGCGCCTCCACAATATAATGATCAGACATCCCTCCAGTTGCACCTCTCAGCACATTAACATCCAAAAGTCTATCTTTCGCGCGCCTATCAGTTAACACTTAATCCAATAACGCTCTCTGGGCATCTCTTCTACTTACATACGTATAGTTATGTATATCTCGCTTTTTAAACCAGGTATTCCCAATCACCAGTCCTGTTTCAGCACATAAATCTACAAGCTCTTCACCATTTCCATTTACAACACTGAACACCCCATGTATACCAATAATTCCCTCAACTGCCACATTACTCACTTTTGCATTGAAATCACCCATCACTATAACCCGGTCTTGTGCTTCAAAACCATTATCACCCTCATTCAGCTGCTCCCAAAACACTTGCCTCTCATGATCTTTCTTCTCATCCCTAAGTGCATATTCACCAATAATCACCGAATCTCTCTCCATCAACTTTCAGTTTTACCCATATCAATCTAGAGTTTACTTTCTTACAATCTATCACATACTCCTACAACTCTTGTTTCAGGAGTAGTGCTACTCCTTCCCTTGCTTTTGTCCTCTCACTAACCCCTGACTTTACTACCAAGACATTCACAAACCACTCTTCCCCTTTACCCTTTAGCTTCTTTTCACTCAGAGCCAAACCATCCAGGTTCCTTATCTCAAACCCACTACCTATATATATATATATATATATATATATATATATATATATATATATATATATATATATATATATATATATATATATATATATGTATTTTTTTTTCTATTTATTTTACTTTGTCGCTGTCTCCCGCGTTAGCGAGGTAACGCAAGAAAACAGACGAAAGAATGGCCCAACCCACCCACATACACATGTATATACATACAAGTCCACACATACAAATCTACATGCCTATACATCTCAATGTACATATATATATGCACACAAAGACATATACATATACACAAATGTACATAAATCATACTGTCTGCCTTTATCTGTTTCCATCACCACCTCGTCACACATGGAATAACAGCCCCCTTCCCCCTCATGTGTGCGAGGTGGCGCCAGGAAATGACAACAAAGGCCCCATTCGTTCACACTCAGTGTCTAGCTGTAGTGTAATAATGCACTGAAACCACAGCTCCCTTTCCACATCCAGGCCCCACAGAACTTTCGATGGTTTACCCCAGACGCTTCACATGCCCTGGTTCAATCCCCTGTATTCCACATCGTTCAAATTCACTCTTTTCCTTGAACGCCTTTCACCCTCCTGCATGTTCAGGCCACGATCACTCAAAATCTTTTTCACTCAATCGTTCCACCTCCAATTTGGTCTGCCACTTCTCGTTCCCTCCACCTCTGACATATATTTCCTCTTGGTCAATCTTTTATCACTCATTCACTCCATGTGACTAAACCATTTCAAAACACCCTCGTTTGTTCTCTCAACCACACTCTTTTTATCTCCACATATCTCTTTTACCCCTACTGTACTCACTCGATCAAACCACCTCACACCATATATTGTCCTCAAACATCTCATTTCCAGCACATCCACCCTCCTGCGCACAACTCTATCCATAGACTACGCCTCGCACCCATACAACATTGTTGGAAAGACTATTCCTTCAAAAATACCCATTTTTGCTTTCCAAGATAATGTTCTCGAATTCCAAACATTCTTCAAGGCTCCAGGAATTTTTGCCCCCTCCCCCACCCTATGATTCACTTCCACTTCCATGGTTCCAACCGTTGCCATATCCACTCCCAGATATCTAAAACACTTTATTTCCTCAAGTTTATTTCCTCAAGCCATTCAAACTTACCTCCAAATTGAATTGACCCTCAACCCTACTATAACTAATAACCTTGCTCTTATTCACATTTACTCTTAACTTTCTTTTTTCACACACTTTACCAGACTTAGTCACACGCTTTTGCATGAATCAGCCACCAGCGCTGTATCATCAGCGAACAACAACTGATTCACCTCCCAAGCTCTCTCATCAAGAACAGACTGCATCCTTGACCCTCTTTCAAAAACTCTTGCATTCACCTCCCTGACAGCCCCATCCATAAACAAATTAAACAACCATCGAGACATCACACACCCCTGCCGCAAACCTACATTCACTGAGAACCAATCACTTTCCTCTATTCCTACACGTACACATGCCTTACATCCTCGATAAGAACTTTTCATTGCTTCTAACAACTTTCCTCCCACACGATATAATCTTAATACCTTCCACAGAGCATCTTTATCAACTCTATCATATGAATTCTCCGAATCCATAAATGCTACATACAAATCTACTCGCTTTTCTAAGTATTTCTCACATACATTCTTCAAAGCAAACACCTGATCCACACATCCTCCACCACCTCTGAAACCACACTGCTCTTCCGCAATCTGATGCTCTGTACATGACTTCACCATCTCAATCAATACCCTCCCATATAATTTATCAGGAATACTCAACAAACTTATACCTCTGTAATTTGAGCACTCACTCTTATCCCCTTTACCTTTGGACAATGGCACTATACAAGCATTTCGCCAAGCCCTCAGGCACCTCACCATTAATCATACATACATTAAGTAACCTTACCAACCAGTCAACAATACAGTCACCCCCTTTTTTAATAAATTCCACTGCAATACCATCCAAACCTGCTGCCTTGCCGGGTTTCATCTTCCGCAAAGCTTTTACTACCTCTTTTCTGTTTATCAAATCATTTTCCCTAACCCTCTCACTTTGCACACCACCTCGACCAAAACACCCTATATCTGGCCACTCTATCATCAAACACATTCAACAAACCTTCAAAATTCTCACTCCATCACCTTCTCACATCACCACTACTTATTATCACCTCCTCAATAGCTCTCTTCACTGAAGTTCCCATTTGCTCCCTTGTCTTATGCACTTTATTTACCTCCTTCCAAGACATTTTTTTATTCTCCCTAAAATCTAATGATACTCTCTCACCCCAACTTTCTTTTGCCCTCTTTTTGACCTCTAGCACCTTTCTCTTTACTTCCTGCCTCTTTCTTTTATACATCTCACACTCATTTGCATTTTTTCACTGCAAAAATCGTCCAAATGCCTCTCTCTTCTCCTTCACTAATAATCATACTTCTTCATCCCACCACTCACTATCGTTTCTAATCAACACACCTCCCACGCTTCTCATGCCACAAGCATCTTTTGCGCAATCCATCACTGCTTCCCTAAACACATCCCATTCCTCCCCCACTCCCCTTACCTCCTTTGTTCTCACCTTTTTCCATTCTGAGCTCACTCTCTCTTGGTACTTCCTCACACGAGTCTCCTTCCCAAGCTCACTTACTCTCACCACTCTCTTCACCCCAACATTCTCTCTTCCTTTCTGAAAACCCCTACAAATCTTCACCTTCGCCTCCACAATATAATGATCAGACATCCCTCCAGTTGCACCTCTCAGCACATTAACATCCAAAAGTATCACATTCTCGCGCCTATCAATAAACACGCAACCCTATAATGCTCTCGGGCCATGTCTCCTACTTACATACGTAAAGTTATGTATATCTCGCTTTTTAAACTAAGTATTCCCAATCACTAGTTCTTTTTCAGCACATAAATCTACAAGCTCTTCGCCATTTCCATTTACAACACTGAACACACCATGCATACCAATTATTCCCGACACTGCCACATTAATCACCTTTGCATTCAAATCACCCATCACTATAACGCGGTCTTGTTCATCAAAACCACTAACACACTCATTCAGCTGCTCCCAAAACACTTGCCTCTCATGATCTTTCCTCTCAAGGACAGGTGCATATGCACCAATAATCACCCATCTCTCTCCATCAACTTTCAGTTCTACCCAAATCAATCTAGAATTTCCTTTCTTACACTCTATCACATACTCCCACAACTCCTTTTTCAGGAGAAGTGCTACTGCTTCAATTTCTCTTGTCCTCTCGCTGACCCTTACTTTACTCCCTAGACATTCCCAAACCACTCTTCCCCTTTACCCTTGAGCTTCGTTTCACTCAGAGCCAAAACATCCAGGCTCCTTTCCTCAAACATACTACCTATCTCTCCTTTTTTTCTCATATTGGTTACATCCACACACATTTAGACATCCCTGAGGATAGGGGAGAAAGAATACTTCCCACGCATTCCTCACGTGTCGTAGAAAACGACTAGAGGGGACGGGAGCGGGGGAACAAAAACCTTCCCCTCCTTGTATTTTAACTTTCTAAAAGTAGAAACAGAAGAAGGAGTCTCGCGGGGAGTGTTCATCCTCCTTTAAGGCTCAGATTGGGGTGTCTAAATGTGTGTGGATGTAACCAATAGTAGAAAAAAGGAGAGATAGGTAGTAAGTTTGAGGAATGGAACCTGGATGTTTTGGCTCTGAGTGAAACGAAGCTCAAGGGTAAAGGGGAAGAGTGGTTTGGGAATGTCTTGGGAGTAAAGTCAGGGGTTAGTGAGAGGACAAGAGCAAAACAGGATATTTGGGAGTATGTGATAGAGTGTAAGAAAGTAAATTCTAGATTGATATGGGTAAAACTGAAAGTTGGTGGAGAGAGATGGGTGATTATTGGTGTATATGCACCTGGGCATGAGAAGAAAAATCATGAGAGGCAAGTGTTTTGGGAGCAGCTGAATGAGTCTGTTCTTTGTTTTGATGCACAAGACCAGGTTATAGTGAAGGGTGATTTGAATGCAAAGGTGAGTAATGTGGTAGTTGAGGGAATAATTGGTATACATGGGGTGTTCGGTGTTGTAAATGGAAAAGGTGAAGAGCTTGTAGATTTATGTGCTGAAAAAGGACTGGTGTCTGGGAATACCTGGTATTAAATGCGAGATATACATAAGTATACGTATTTAAGTAAGAGCGATAGCCAGTAAGCGTTATTGGATTACATGGTAATTACATGGTATTGCAGTGGAATTTCTTAAAAAAGTGGGTGACTATATTGTTGACTGGTTGGTAAGGTTATTTAATGTATGTATGCTTCATGGTGAGGTGCCTGAGGATTGGCGGAATGCTTGCATAATGCCATTGTACAAAGGCAAAGAGGACAAAGTTGAGTGCTCAAATTACAGAGGTATACGTTTGTTGAGTATTCCTGGGAAATTATATTGGAGGGTATTGATTGATAGGGGAAAGGCGTGTACATAGCATCAGATTGGGGAAGAGCAGTTTGGTTTCAGAAGTGGTATCATCAGCGAACAACATCTGACTCACTTCCCAAGCTCTTTCATCCACAACAGACTGCATACTTGCCCCTCTTTCCAAAACTCTTGCATTCACTCCCCTAACAACCCCATCCATAAACAAATTAAACAACCGTGGAGACATTACACACCCCTGCCGCAAACCTACATTCACTGAGAACCAATCACTTTCCTCTCTTCCTACACGTACACATGCCTTACATCCTCGATAAAAACTTTTCACTGCTTCTAACGACTTGCCTCCCACACCATATATTCTTAATACCTTCCACAGAGCATCTTTATCAACTCTATCACATGCCTTCTCCACATCCATAAACGCTACATACAAATCCATATGTATATATATATATATATATATATATATATATATATATATATATATATATATATATATATATATATATATATATATATATATATATATATATAAGTATATATATATATATATATTTATACTTTGTCGCCGTCTCCCGCGTTTGCGAGGTAGCGCAAGGAAACAGACGAAAGAAATGGCCCAACTCCCCCCCATACCCATGTATATACATACGTCCACACACGCAAATATACATACCTACACAGCTTTCCATGGTTTACTCCAGACGCTTCACATGCCCTGCTTCAATCCACTGACAGCACGTCAACCCCGGTATACCACATCGCTCCAATTCACTATATTCCTTGCCCTCATTTCACCCTCCTGCATGTTCAGGCCCCGATCACACAAAATCTTTTTCACTCCATCTTTCCACCTCCAATTTGGTCTCCCTCTTCTCCTTGTTCCCTCCACCTTCGACACATATATCCTTTTGGTAAATCTTTCCTCACTCATCCTCTCCATGTGCCCAAACCACTTCAAAACACCCTCTTCTGCTCTCTCAACCACGCTCTTTTTATTTCCACACATCTCTCTTACCCTTACGTTACTCACTCGATCAAACCACCTCACACCACACATTGTCCTCAAACATCTCATTTCCAGCACATCCATCCTCCTGCGCACAACTCTATCCATAGCCCACGCCTCGCAACCATACAACATTGTTGGAACCACTATTCCTTCAAACATACCCATTTTTGCTTTCCGAGATAATGTTCTCGACTTCCACACATTCTTCAAGGCTCCCAGGATTTTCGCCCCCTCCCCCACCCTATGATACACTTCCGCTTCCATGGTTCCATCCGCTGCCAGATCCACTCCCAGATATCTAAAACACTTTACTTCCTCCAGTTTTTCTCCATTCAAACTTACCTCCCAATTGACTTGACCCTCAACCCTACTGTACCTAATAACCTTGCTCTTATTCACATTTGCTCTTAACTTTCTTCTTCACACACTTTACCAAACTCAGTCACCAGCTTCTGCAGTTTCTCACATGAATCAGCCACCAGCGCTGTATCATCAGCGAACAACAACTGACTCACTTCCCAAGGTCTCTCATCCACAACAGACTTCATACTTGCGCCTCTTTCCAAAACTCTTGCATTCACCTCCCTGACAACCCCATCCATAAACAAATTAAAGAACCATGGAGACATCACACATCCCTACCGCAAACCTACATTCACTGAGAACCAATCACTTTCCTCTCTTCCTACACGTATACATGCCTTACATCCTCGATAAAAACTTTTCACTGCTTCTAACAGCTTGCCTCCCACACCAAATATTCTTAATACCTTCCACAGAGCATCTCTATCAACTCTATCATATGCCTTCTCCAGATCCATAAATGCTACATACAAATCCATTTGCTTTTCTAAGTATTTCTCACATACATTCTTCAAAGCAAACACCTGATCCACACATCCTCTACCACTTCTGAAACCACACTGCTCTTCACCAATCTGATGCTCTGTACATGCCTTCACCCTTTCAATCAATACCCTCCCATATGATTTACCAGGAATACTCAACAAACTTATACCTTTGTAATTTGAGCACTCAATCTTATCCCCTTTGCGTTTGTACAATGGCACTATGCACGTATTCCGCCAATCCTCAGGCACCTCACCATGAGTCATACATACATTAAATAACCTTACCAACCAGTCAATAATACAGTCAACCCTTTTTTAATAAATTCCACTTCACTTGCCGGCTTTCATCTTCCGCAAAGCTTTTACTACCTCTTCTCTGTTTACCAAATCATTTTCCCTAACCCTCTCACTTTGCACACCACCTCGACCAAAACACCCTATATTTGCCACTCTATCATCAAACACATTCAACAGACCTTCAAAATACTCACTCCATCTCCTTCTCACATCACCACTACTTGTTATCACCTCCCCATTTGCGCCCTTCACTGAAGTTCCCATTTGCTCCCTTGTCTTACGCACTTTATTTACCTCCTTCCAGAACTTCTTTTTATTCTCCCTAAAATTTAATGATACTCTCTCACCCCAACTCTCATTTGCCCTCTTTTTCACCTCTTGCACCCTTCTCTTGACATTTATATACATATATTTATAAACATATGTATATATATATATATATATATATATATATATATATATATATATATATATATATATATATATATATATATATATATATATATAGATATATATAGATATATATATTTACATATATATATATATATATATATATATATATATATATATATATATATATATATATATATATATATATATATATATATCATACAAAGCTCTAACAGCTAGGATCGAACCTGGGACCCCTTGTGCAAGAGGCAGGCATGCTAACCGCTAGGATAAGGGACTGTATAATAGGAAACAACTATTCGAAATGCTAAGTATTCGAACACCCTTCGTCTCACACTGGTGAGCAACGGGGTCTATCGGTTGTTTCTATGAAGGTGCGCGTTCATATACACTTTATTCGTATTCATATAACTACGCGTTGTACAGTCAGGTTCGGTAAAACGCTATCAGCTGGCTATGTGTTCTGTTCGGAAACAACCGATAGATCCCGTTGCTCACCATTGTGAGACGAAGGGTATTCGAGTACTTAGTATTTCGAATAGTTGTTTCATATTATACAGTCCCTTAGCCTAGCGGTTAGCATGCCTGCCTCTTGCACAAGGGTTCCCAGGTTCGATCCTGGCTGTTGGAGCTTTGTATGTTCTATGAAGGTGCGCGTTCATATACACTTTATTCGTATTCATATAACTTCGCGTTGTACAGTCAGGTTCGGTAGAACGCTATCAGCTGGCTATGTGTTCTGTTCGGAAACAACCGATAGACCCCGTTGCTCACCATTGTGAGACGAAGGGTATTCGAGTACTTAGTATTTCGAATAGTTGTTTCCTATTATACAGTACCTTAGCCTAGCGGTTAGCATGCCTGCCTCTTGCACAATGGGTCCCAGGTTCGATCCTGTTTGTTGGACCTTTGTATGTTCTATGAAGGTGCGCGTTCATATACACTTTATTCGTATATATATATATATATATATATATATATATATATATATATATATATATATACATATATATGAATATATATATATATATATATATATATATATATATATATATATATATATATATATATATATATATATATATATATATGAATATATATATAATCCTATGAGTCGACTCTGAAAATGAAACACGATAAGTTCCCAAGTACATTTTCGTGTAATAATCACATCTTCTGTGGAGACGCAAGAAACAAAACAAAATTACTAAAGATCATTTTACCTGCTAATGGAATTTGGTTATGGTATGTAAATGATGTTCTTTGTGTTTGGCCAACAAATGAAAATCTACAAATTTTTCTCCCCTTACTTAACAATTTAGTACCTTCCATCAAATTTAATGTAGAAAATGAAAATAATGGTATGTTACCATTATTAGATTGCATAATCCATAGGCAAGAAAAGAAGTTTAAGTTTAATATTTACAGAAAACCCTCCAACGTATATTCATATATCCATTATTACTCATCTCAACATGACAGAGTTGAATTATCACTTATCTGAAGTTAAGATTTTATTGATGTTGAGTTTTTATAAAGTTGAGCCCAAACCTCCCATTGACACCAAGAATCTTTTAGTTCTCCCTTTTGATAATGATTTTACTTTACTTCCAGTGTTGCTTAAATCCTTTAATTTAAATGTTGACTTTGCAACATTAATGCTATAAAGAATATCTTAATCAGGAACTCACCAGAAAATTCTCTTGGATGCATCTATAAAGTGCCTTGTGGAAATTTTGACAAATTTTATGTTGGTGAGACTGGTAATGATATTTCTGTTAGACTTAAGCATCATATATTATAAGAACTGGAAAAGAATCAAATGCTTTGTTTAATCACGTTAAAAACTATGATCATTGTATTGACTGGAGTAATGCCATCTCATTTATTAACTCTATCTCTATTACCAAGAGAAATTTCATTGAATCTTCTATTACTAAATACACAAACAATTATAATCTTAATATTAATGATGGTCTATACAAATTAGATAACTTTATTGTTAATAAAATTTGTAAAATGATAAGTTTATGTCCGCTTGTTGTATGTTTTGGACAATCACATGTTTACCAAATAGCGTCCTAGCTTCGTCTCTTCGATGTATATCGATAAACTTACTTATATTTCTCTCTTGTATCTCCCCTTATGACGTGATTATTACACGAAAGTATAGATAATGTAAGAATATAGCATGAACAGGCACTCTCATATAACAATATTACCTTCCAACAGCTAGGACTCGAACCAGGACTTTTTGCATGGTATTCAGTAACGCTAACTACTCGGCCATGATCACCCCTAATAAGGAAATGAGTATTCGATTACAAGTAATCGCATAACCTTCGTAACGTCCATTAGCAGCAGGGCTTAGTTCGTTTAAATCACAGTAGGTTCACATTCCCAGCAGCTAGGCTTTTACAGAATCTTACTGTACAAAAGCGGAGGTACATGAACACGAATATAATGCCTGTGAACGCGCACTTTCATAGATCATATAATACCCTCTAACAGCCAGGACTCTAACCTAGAGGTTAACACAGATGCCCCGAAGCATTGCTGGGTCTCTGGTGTGTGTAGTTTAGGTCCGTATCCTCGTTAATGTTTCCCCCACGATATCTTCTTCCCACTGGATATGGTGGTTGACCAGTCCTGGACGGTGTCTGGCCAGACCTGGATGGTGGTTGACCAGACCTGGATGGTGGTAGGCTGGTGGTTATACAATAACTGGCGACAAGATTTAAATAAACTTACACGAAAATAGTAAGCATTGGTAGAGTTGCTCTGCCATATCATGGTAACGGAAGGGTCGTCCAGCACGTCCCTAAGGCTCTGGTAAGGTTGTGGGATGTGTCTCACGGCCAGAAGGGACATAAGGTTACCGGAGTAGCTCCGCGTTAACACCAGCGTCACCATCATCCACACCCCCAACACCAGCCGCTCCCACCACCAACACTCGCCAGCCAGCAAGATGTCTAGAAGCAGAAAGTAGTATTGATGACTATCAACACTTGCTTTCTTTGTCGTAGATGTGGTCTATCAATGTTGGTTTATGAATATCAATGTTCCAGCTTCCTTACAGTTCTTCAGTCAATATATTGACTCATTATCAAAACACTTGCCTGTATGGCTTGTTTCTGAGGCGGTTCAAGTACTATCACTCGCACCAGCGAAAGTTCATCTCTTATCTACTTCGAACCGACTTGCAAGAAGGGTCTCATCTATATATTTATTTACCTTGTTGAAATAGAATCCGGATGAACTGAAAGGTATTTTTCATCCATGTTCTCTGGTCCCCATATCCTTGAAGAGCGCATGACGATAACAGGACCACAGCTGCAGGCACCAGCAGCAGCGCCGTCAAGATGGCCGCCCACACCAGGGGCGCGAGGGGCAGCAGAAAGCCCCACGGGTCCACCTCTGGTCGCCCACGACCAGCAATGATTCGTGTGTTTTCTATGACGACTGGCCACGTGAAGTCCACCGCTTCAATGCGACTTGGGTTGAAGCTATAAGGGCCTAGTCCTATATCTGCCTCCTTCATGAAGAAAGAGAACAAATTACAGATCAAAAACTTGTGTGAAAATGACTGATTAAATCATTTGTTTCAGAAAATAAACAATAATGATTTTTGGAGAAATGGAATTTCACTGAGCAGAGAAACGCATATGCGAAATTTTGGTGAATTGGACGTTCAAGAAACATTCCAAGATATAGATGATTTAAGGAGACTTAATCAATACAGTGGGAAAAGGATGGAAATACTCGCTAGAGTAATAGTCAAAGTCTTAGGGAAGACGTGAAGTGG